>NW_026717515.1:0-27798 GCF_029784015.1 Lycium ferocissimum | reverse complement strand
TTTTTTCCTTACTTTAACAACGAAGAATTTCCAACTTTCCAAAATTAGCACACTTGCTAGAAATGGAAATCCCTCCAAATGTTTCCTTAACATTTCCAAGACATTAAAATCATACGCAATTTAAGCCTTTAAAACAATCGCAAGTCTCTCGGGATAGCCTTGTCCCTAACTTCTCATAATTCACTCGAGTTGTCCCGTTACTCAAAATACGGGATATAACATCGACGGCGGAGTTGTGTATCCTTCCTCTATCCACCATTCTGGTCCATGTTTTTGCTTGAATTTTTCTTTGTTTTCCAGACTTCTTTTTCGCCACCTTGTGTAGTAGCATTTCTTGTTGGATGGCCCTGTCATCTCTGGATCTATTTTTGTTGAATCTTGAGATGGAAAATTCAACCTTATCTTTGTAATAGCCTGAGTGACTTCATCTCTGATTATTTCATACGGTACTCGGTACTCCTTTGCTGCTTCTCGAACTCTTTCCCAATGGGGATGGTCATCCATGTAATTCTATCGAGCCCATTCTTTCGGCCATATCTCCTTTGGGATGCACTTATTTTGCTGGAAAATAATTCGTTGTGCTTCGCTGTATTCATCTTCTAAGGAAAAAACGAGACGGGAATTCCCCACCATAGTGAAATATCGAGGTTGAGCATGACTTTCCCATCAATAATCTTTATCGGTCGATGTAACATGAACATTTTTACTTTGCATAGGAGTCTTGGAAACATTGAACCCAATATCTTCGTGGTTTGAACCATTGCGAGAAACTTTTTGAGAGCGGTTCAATCTGTCAAAACATCGAAACATGTCGCACTTGAATTCCATGAAAATATATCTACTTGGTGACATAAGTACCGGAAAAACCATAATAGCTCTGTGGAAAATCATTGTGCATTGCTATGAATATGTGACGAGAATGGGTATTACGGGATTGACTCCGAATGGCTTAAGGATGGATCCTCCATATTTTACGAAAACTAAAGCTCGAAAGTCCTTCTTTCGTAAGGATGGATGGATCAAACGGGTCCACAAACTTGCTAAAGAATTCGGCGGATGATCTACTATTCTGGATGAACTAGCTCCTGGGAGTTTGCAAGCATGAAAATTTGGCTAGTTAGCCTTTTCTGTGACTTGGCTTGAAATCTCTTTGAAAACTCATCCGCACCGGATAGGAAATCCGCTAGAATATTATCCTTCCCTTTGAGGTGCTTTACTTGGAATTTGTAAGGGGAGAACCATTGTGCCCATCTGAGAATCTATGGATTTAGGATAATCTTTGGATTTATCTGGATCATCTTCGGGAAAGCCTTCATATCCATCCCGATAAGAAACACTGCGTGAATTAAAAAGAAATTAAACTTTTTAATCCCATTCTTTACGGCAAGAATTTCTTTGAATGTGGAATAATAGTGTTGTTCAGCATCTTTGAACTTTCCACTGGCATATCCGCATATTTTTCGTTGGCCATCTTTTTCTTCAAAAAGTACCGCACTCTAATATTCGTTGCTGGCATCCGTCTACAATATCTTTTTTTCGTCTGACGGAATATGGAGGGCTTTGACTTCTTTTGAGATTTCTTTTATCCTCCGAACTGCTTCATCCTGTTCCTTTCCCCAACCGGGGGCATTCTTCTTGACCATTTTTTTAAGTAGAGCAATGTATGCAGAGACATTAGGGATAAAATCTCTAACGTAATTAATCACACCTAAAAAGTGTTGGAGCTGCTTTGTCGTAAAATTAGTGTCTGGGAATTTGAGCAGTTCTTGACAAATATGTGGCCCCCCGGTACGTATGCTCCATGAACAAAATGCATCCCCAGAAAATCAATTTCCATCCTAGAAAGAATCATCTTTTTCTGTAAGAGCATGATTCCATTTTCCTCCACTAGGTCATGGAATTGTTGTAGCAAAGTGAGGTGTTCTTCCATAGTATCACTAAAGAGTAAGATGTCATCAATGTAGACTAGTGATGTATGGAGGATGGGTTGAAATAATTTTATCATGGCTTTTTGGAACAATGAGGGTGTCGTTTTCAACCCAAAGGGCATGACCTTCCATTGAAAGTGGTGATCGGGTATACAAAAGGTCTATGTGTATTCCCAATTGCCAAAACCCCGATTTAAGGTCAAACTTGAAAAAGTATTTAGCTTTGGCTAAGTGTGAAAAAAGGGTGAGTTTATTTGGGATGGGGAATTTATCATCTTAGAGGAAATAGTTAAGAGGTTGATAGTTTATGACTAATCTGAGTTTACCTCTTGTTTGTTCACGCTTTTGACGTAGAACGCTCGCATGCCCATTGTGAATTAGAGGGCTCAATGAGTCCAAACTCTAAGAGCTCTTCGCATTCCTTTTTGGCAAGCTAAAAATGATCTAGATTCATGCCGGAGTGACTTGCCTTCTGTCACACCTCAAAAAATTTCTCAGTAACGTACAGTGAATGGACTAACGAAGGGCACGAGGTATACGATATCTTGGTTAGTAGGAAATAAAATTTGATGATTCCAATTGAGATTTCAAAGACATTCGGGGTAGGAGATGGAAGTTGTTAAGAAAGGCAAGGTATATGTTATGTACCGGGGAAAATTTTTGAGTAACCAGTTAATGGTGACTTAATGAGGTCTTGGAGAAGAGTTATAATGTCCCTTAGATTGTTAATGAAGTGTTAAACAAGTGCTAAGAAGGTTCCATAAGGATTTGAGATCAAACGAAGTGACGAGAACAAAATCGGAGAAAAGATAGATTATACGACCAATTATACGATCCGTATAATGGTCCGTATAACCGTCACAGAGAAGGTCCATCACTGACGGGATTATATGGTCACTTATACGGACCATATAATGTGCCTTATAATGGTCACAGAATCGAGATGTTGATGGGGTGATTTCACGGTCACTTATACGGACCGTATAAGTGTCCGTATATTTTCCCAGCGAGTCAAATTTTAAGTTATTAAAAGGGGGACCCAAGTTCATTATTTTCATTTCCCATCTTCTCATTTCTTCTCCACAACTCAAGAACACTCTAGAACCCTCTCCATTCTTCATCCATAAGAACTCAAGAGGGATTTGTGATCAACTTCATCAAACCAACAAAAATCAAATGTATGAAACACATTAAAGTTCATCTAAGCCAAGGAATTCCAATGGAAGTGAACTAGGGTTTTGGTGCGAGAGAAGTATTTCCACTCAAGGCTTATTCCTACACTATCTAGGTAAGTTCTATGATCATTCCATGTTGTTTAAGGTAATGAGAGGCTGAAAGACTTAGATTTTGGAAGGAGATAGAAAATGAGTCACAAGGACAGGAATAATGAGATTTTTAGTAGTAGTTTGGAATGAGTCTTGAATATAGAAATATTGTGATTGTAAGTATGCTATAAATGCCATTTAGAACATGGGATAAGTATTATATGTGAAAAAATGCAATAGTGAACTATGACAATGATTATGGAGGAATTGAAGTGAAATTGTGAATGATGTTATGGATGTTTGGGAGTTGATATTTAATATGAGGAAAGTTGTATAAACAAAGGAAATGCTGCCCAATTTTCTCTATCTCATTAGTGTAAGCACGTTCATATAATCGATTAGCTACTGTTGATGCGAATTCTCTTGAAGGTAGAAACGCGAGCATCGAAGGAGAACGATCAACGATAGAATAGCTAAATGAAAGAGGTATGTAAGGCTAATCTTTTCCTTCTAAGGCATGAAACCTATGGCATAAATCTTCCTATTCCTCCATGATCTTCCTAATAATGGAAATGATGAGTCAATGACTATAAGGAGCCACACACGCATATGATAAAGAAAAGAGATACGATACGAGCATGATAATGATGATGATGAGTTTAAGTATAAAGAATCCTAGAGTAATATAAGATGTCCATGAAGTTAATGATCCCAAGTATGGTTCCATTGATGCTTTCCTTGTGTACACTCACCTTAAAAAGTTAGTCCCTTCAAGGTGAGATATGACGATTATGCTCACTCCATAACGTAGTCGGGGGTTCACGACCTCATGTCACCCCAACATAGCCATGGTTACCTTCAAGCTTTAATGTATGATGAATGTATGATAATGCTAAGTTATGATAAGGTTATGATATGCCTATGGGATGTGTGATAATGATAAGTTTATGTTGACTATATGACGATACGATTCCACCGTGCCTAGTTGGCCGGGCATGTCACCGTGAAGGCGGGCTACATATGATTCCACCGCGCCTAAATGGCCGAGCATGTCACCGCTAAGGCGGGCTGCTATGTTTACACCAAGCCTAGAGGGCCGAGCATGACACCACTAGTGGGCGGCATATGATGGTTACCCGGACGCGGGTTAACGATGATGACATATATGATGCAATGATGTATGTGCTATGATGACACATGTACTATGATTATATATATGATATATGTATGAAATGTATCCACCCTTAAAAGTTATGCCGGTTATATCTTCATCTTGTGCCTTATGATTACTCTATTATGTTTATTTCATTTATGCCTTACATACTCAAAGACAATGTTCGTACATCGACATTCTTTTTCTTTGAATGACGTGTTCATGCCCACGGGTGTGAGGAGGTGATCCGTTTCGTAGAGCTATTAGGCGGCTTGAGAGCACTCCATTGTTCTGGAGGTGCCACTGACTTATTCTTTTGTGTATATACATGTATTTTGTGCACGACGGGGTCTTGTCCCGTCCCTATGTCTAGTACTCTAGTAGAGGCTCGTAGATACGTATGTGTGGGTAGAATGGTCTCACGATGTCCTTACTGTATGTACATTATTTTGATAGCCGAAGGGCTTATGTATATAAAGGTAATTATGTTTCCAAGTAAAAAAAAATGGTTTTCCTATGATTTGGGTATAAGATTAATGAATGAATGCTTGATGTGTATGATGGATAATGGTATGAGCGGTGCTCGGTGGTTAGCCCCGGGTACCCGTCATGGCCCGTAGTCGGGTAGTGACAAAAGTGGTATCAGAGCAGTTCAGTCCTAGGAAGTGTCTACGAGTCGTGTCTGGTAGAGTCTTGTTTATGGTGTGTTGCACACCACACTAATAAACAGGAGGCTACAGGGCATTTAGGAAAAATGACCGTTCTTCTTCTTACGAGATCGTGCGATAGAGCCGTGTAGAAGATTTTCTCCTCTCTAACAGTATGTTATGATTTCAGAAATGCCGCCAAAGTGTTATATCCCGCATTTTTGCACATTATGATAGGTTGGAGACAAAACCATTCCGGGACACAAAGTCGGGATTTTTGACCTTCGATTTGATTTTGAGACATAAGTTGTTCATGAATTTGTGGGTATGGAACAATTAGGAAAATTTGGGACCAAAAATGGAATTAGTGGAAGTTGGCAAATCATGCAAAACTTGGCCATTTGGCCGTGTGGCTTGGAGAAAGGCCCACACAATTTGTGGACAATTTTAATTGGTCCAACACTTGTGTGGGCCATAGGGACACTTGTATAAGTCTTGCATTAGTTCAAAAGATGACTACTTCTCATTTTATCATCCAACACTTAGAAAAATATCAAGAAGTTGAAGAACAACAAAGGTGGCTCTCGGCCAAGGAAGAAAAAACCAAGGTCCCATTTCTAGCCACCTCAAAAATATTTTGTTGATGCAAAACCACTAAGTTGAGGTCCCTAAGTAGCGTGGAAGCGTTGTTCGGGTCATCCAATCATCCATTGTATAGATCGCAAACCCTAGGCAAAGTGTGGAGTTGAAGAAGAAAGGTGAGATTTGATTATGTTTTATGTGTTATAAAGGTTGTATGTATGTTGTAGTATGCTAAAATGAAGGAAATTCATGAAATATAGTAAGTTGGAATTGGGGCCATGTGTATGAGGTTTGGGCCGTGTGAAGTGTGTGTGTGTTGTGTTATGTTTAAGTGATGAATTAAGTCCTATATAGTATGTTAATTGTTGTAGTGTGAAGAAATGAATGAGAATCATCTATATATGTATATATGTAGGGTTGGCCGAATGTAGGCTATTGATGCGACAAGAAATGGATTATTGTTGGTTAGTATTTTGAATGTTGTCGTTATGAATTCTATGTCGACGATAATAGTTTAATGACTCAAATTGATATCGTAAGTGTTGTGGGCTGAATTGAAGGCTATTGTACATTTGATGTAATTTGTATAACTATGAGAATGGCATTGTTAGAATGTGAATTGTTGATGCAAATCATGATTCGGAAGTTAGAAATGGGTTGTAGTGGTGTCTCGGGTTTGGGGACGAGTTTTTGGGCAAATTGGAGCTTTGTTGGATTGTTGGAAATATTGTATGAATTGTTTAAAATGTTGTTGAATGTTGTTGGTATGGATTTGGATTAGTATATGAATGTATAAGCGTTGATGTTGGCTTGAACGTGAGTCGTTGAATCGAATATGTTGAAAGTTGTTGAATGATGTAAAAGAGAGTTATTAGTGTTATATTGCTTTTCGGATTGATTATTAATGTTGCTAGGTTGGTTGTTGTTGATTTTGGCCGAGTTAAATTCTCGGGGTGGCCTATTTACGGGGAAATGCTTTACCCAAATTTCGTAGAATTAAGGGCAAATTTGGAATTAAATGTCCAAAATGCCTATAGCTAATGTTTGGCATATTATGACTCGTTATGTAGACTTTGGGAGTCCGAGACATAAGTTTGATATTAGCTTGAGTTGGAGTAGCTTGGAGAGCGTTTGAGGTATTTAAAGCGCAATCCTTCCTTCTTTTGGCATGCCTTAGTTACAAATAGGCTATGACACGAGCCTCGAGGAAATTCTAATCTCGCAATCCGAGCATGTTTATGACTCTTATTCGTTCTTGGAAATTCGTATGTTGATTTGATGAAATATTGGCCTTTATGCCTTTTGTATATTAAGTTTCAAAAGTTGCATAAAAAGTTTGGTTTTTAAAAAAGTTCCTAAATGATAACTACGAAAGTCCGTATCTTTCACGAAAGGCTCGGATTGCCTCGATATGCTCAAAAATTGTATGGCATATGATAAGTGTGTTTTCCATAAGCGGGCCCGACTCGGGTCGACACCCGTCCGTGGGTCCCGCGACTTTTCTTTGTAATCCCGACGACTTTTGAAAGAATACGATTTGGTTATTATCCCGATTTCAAGTATGATCGTTTACTTACTTTTAAGTTCATGATAACGATCTTATGCACATGATTTTGGTACGTAATTATGATTTCGAAGTTTGGTTTGAGATGTCCCCGAGTGATATTATTTATTTATTAAGAAGAAAACCTATGATTTGTTTTAACTATTGTTGGCTTATAAAAGACGGTTCGTTTGATTAACCCATTAAGTCTTTGAAAATGTTTTAAACTATATTTGGTTACCCACGATTTTGTTCATACATCCCGTGGTTACATTTTTCGCCATGTCGGTTATCGGGCCGGTTATATGTTGTGTGTATGATGTGTATTCGAAGTATGATGTGATTCCGTTCGGTACACCCCTTTTGGCCGGGAACCGAATATATATTATGCTGTTATGACGTGTCCAGTACGCCGAGCCCCTTTCGGTCGGGTGCTGTGTATGTATGCTATGTTATATGTATGGATTCTGGAATATGTGATTTGTTGGAATCAGAGCCGGTGGTGGGGCAAACCCAATGGTGGGGCAAACCCAATGATGAGGCAAAATTCCACATTGGTTTAGGCAAATCCCACATTGGTTTAGGCAAATCCCACATTGGTCTAGGCAAATCCCACATTGGTTTAGGTGAATCCCACATCGGTTAATGTCAGCTCATATGATAAGGTATGATGTTATGATGTGCTTCGGTATGTATATGTATAATCTATATTTCGGATCGGGCCGTAAGCGTGTTGGCATTTGATTAATTATTATAATTGTTTGATTTTTCGTTATGACTTGCGTGTCGGATGAAGCGTTTTGAGATTCTCGTTATTATGTTTACTTTCTATACCTCTTTTCGATCATGGCTCGGTTTGTTACTATATCTTACTGCTTTGCATACTCGGTACATATTCCGTGCGACCCCTTTCTTCGGGGGGTTGCGTTTCATGCCCGCGTACGGACACGCGTTTTGGTGATCCGCCGGGCGTAGGATTTCCGTTCTGCATTTGAGTGCTCCCTTTGTTCTGGAGCCGATATTTTGGGTATATACTCTTTCCGGTGTATATGTTTATGTTTGTTCGGGGTACGGCGGGGCCACCGTCCCGTCATACGATTCGGTTGTTACGTATTAGAGGTCCGTAGACATAGATGTGGGTTATGTACGGTTTTGTTCGGATGCGACGTGTGAGTTGTGTTTGCGCGGCCCGTCCGCCGTGGCGGCCTTGTCGGTGCGTGTGTATATGCTTTGACATGTTATGTATATTATGACGACCTTACCGGCTTCGTACGGTATATGTGTTTGTATGCGTCCATTTGGAGCCACGTTTGATATTTATAGATATATAGAGTCATCCGTATGTGATTACGGTTATAAGTATGTTTGGGTGCCCGGCTCGGGCACTAGTCACGACCTACGGGGTTGGGTCGTGACGAGAAGTGGTATCGAGCGGTTCGTCCTCGGAATGTCTACGACCGTGTCTAGTAGAGTCTTGTTTATCGGTGTGTTGTGCACCACGTCTATAAACGAGGAAGCTACGGGGCATTTAGGATGTTATCTTTCCTTCGATCTTAGATCGTGCGATAGAGCTGTGTTATCGGATGACTCTTCTCTCGACGAAATGTTATGTTTTCGAGCGATGCCTCCGAGGAAGGCCACGGTGCCCGGAAAGGGCAAGTCTACGGCGACGGTGAGACCGGCCCGGGCCGGATAGCTACTAGGGCCCGTGCCCGGTTGAGCGGAGATTGTGCCTCCGACGGCCGGTTCGGCTACCGCCGCGATGTCCGAGGGGCTTGGAGCGCCACGAAGTGCGGGACGAGGGGCGGCTCCACCGGCCCCGAGGTTCGAGCACCGCCCCCAGCTCCTTAGCCAGGAGCGGAGGATCGGGCGATGCGAGATGCGGTCCGGTTGTTGATCGAATTGATGGCGGCCCAGGTTCATAGGCACGGATCAGGGGGTGATCGTGCGGATAGATACGACAGTCAGAGGGCCCGTGATTTTCTGCTTTATGGCCCACCAGAGTTTTTCGGGTCAAAGCCCGCAGAGGACCCTCAGAAGTTCGTCCGACGGATGCGGCGTACCTTTGCGATTGATTAGTGCTTCGACACGAGTCGGTTGAGATGGCATCCTATCGGTTGCACGATGTAGCGGCTAATTGGTATGAGTCGTGGATGCTGTCCAGAGGCGAGGGTGCCCCTCCAGCCGTATGGGGCGAGTTTACAGAGGCCTTCCTGGCCCATTTTCTACCTCCGGAGGCTAGGCGGGCCAGGGTAGACAGATTCCTGCTATTGAGGCAGAGGGGCAGGAGTGTCAGGGAGTACAGTCTGGAGTTTGATTCGCTGGCCAGGTATGCGCCCGCTTATGTCGCTGATATGACTGACCGGATGCACCGGTATGTGATAGGATTGGATGATTACTTGATTGATAGTTGTACGGTGATGGCGGCCCAGACAGGGATGGACATCGCACGGATTCAGGCACATGCCCAGGGTATGGAGGAGCGACACAGGGGGCGTCAGCCCGATAGGGATTATGATGAGGGCCAGCCCAAGAGGGCTAGATCTGCTGGGTATTCTGGAGAGTCTCGAAACCTCGGCGGCGGCATAGCGGACACCCTTCCCGGCCCGGCCAGTACACACCCCCGCGGTTCACCGAGGAGATCGAGAGGGTGCGGGATATTCGGGGGCGGCCCGAGCTCCGGGGTTTCGAGCTCACGGTTGGACGAGAGGTTCCGGTAGTCGGATGAGGCCGCCCAGACCTCCGTGTTCCTACTGTGGGAGGTATCACCCTGGAGAGTGTTATCGTGCCACGGGCGCTTGTTTTACTTGTGGCGGTCAGGGTCATTTTAAGAGAGAGTGTCCATACAGGGGCGGCCCAGGTGGTGCAGCCCAGTTTACTGAGTCAGTTGCCGGTTCGTCTTCACCTTCCGTAGCTATGCGCCCGATGGGGCGAGGCACGCCGACTCCAGCAGGCCGTGGCAGAGGCCGTGGCGGAGCCTCCAGTTCTGGCGGTCCATCGAACCGCCTATATGCGTTGACCGTGGACGATCGGGGGCGCCACCGGATGCGGGTACAGGTAATTTGATTCTTTACTTGGTTATGTTGATTGATGTATGAACTGTTTGTGATAATTGTAAAAGAAACTCCCCAAAATGCTTATAAGATCCTGTAAGGCTAATTTAACATTCGAGGACGAATGTTCTAAAGGGGGGAGGATGTTATATCCCGTATTTCGTACATTGGGACAATTCGGGTTAACTATGATAAGTTAGGGACAAAACCATTCCGGGATGCAAAGTCGAGATTTTTGGACCTTCGATTTTATTTTGAGACATAAGTTGTTCATGAATTTGTTGGCATGGAATAATTAGGAAAATTTGGGATCAAAAGTGATATATTTGGAAGTTGAAAATCATGCAAAATAGGCCTTGTGGCCGTGTGAATGGGAGATGGATCCCACACATTTTGTGTTCAATTTTAATTGCTCCAACACATATGTGTGGGACATAGACACATGTGCAACTCTTGTGGGAGCTTAAAAGATGATCACTAGTCATCCTTATCATTCCCACACTTAGAAAAAAAAATAAGAACAAGAACAAAGAGAAGTTAGCTCTCCAAAGAGGAGAAAAACCAAGTCCCATTCATTCAAGCCATCCCAAAATTATTTCGTTGATGCAAAACCACTAAGTTGAGGTCCCTAAGTAGCGTGGAAGCGTTGTTCGGGTCATCCAACCATCCGTTGTGTAGATCGCAAACCCTAGGCAAAGTGTGGAGTTGAAGAAGAAAGGTGAGATTTGATTATGTTTTATGTGTTATAAAGGTTGTATGTATGTTGTAGTATGCTAAAATGAAGGAAATTCATGAAATATAGTAAGTTGGAATTGGGGCCATGTGTATGAGGTTTGGGCCGTGTGAAGTGTGTGTGTGTTGTGTTATGTTTAAGTGATGAATTAAGTCCAATTTAGTATGTTAATTGTTGTAGTGTGAAGAAATGAATGAGAATCATCTATATATGTATATATGTAGGGTTGGCCGAATGTAGGCTATTGATGCGACAAGAAATGGATTATTGTTGGTTAGTATTTTGAATGTTGTCGTTATGAGTTCTATGTCGACGATAATAGTTTAATGACTCAAATTGATATCGTAAGTGTTGTGGGCTGAATTGAAGGCTATTGTACATTTGATGTAATTTGTATAACTATGAGAATGGCATTGTTAGAATGTGAATTGTTGATGCAAATCATGATTCGGAAGTTAGAAATGGGTTGTAGTGGTGTCTCGGGTTTGGGGACAGTTTTTGGGCAAATTGGAGCTTTGTTGGATTGTTGGAAATATTGTATGAATTGTTTAAAATGTTGTTGAATGTTGTTGGTATGGATTTGGATTAGTATATGAATGTATAAGCGTGATGTTGGCTTGAACGTGAGTCGTTGAATCGAATATGTTGAAAGTTGTTGAATGATGTAAAAGAGAGTTATTAGTGTTATATTGCTTTTCGGATTGATTATTAATGTTGCTAGGTTGGTTGTTGTTGATTTTGGCCGAGTTAAATTCTCGGGGTGGCCTATTTACAGGGGAAATGATGCCCAAATTTCTGTAGAATTAAGGGCAAATTTGGAATTTAATGCCCAAAATGGCTATATCTAATGTTTGGCATATTATGACTTGTTATGTAGACTTTGGGCAGCCCGAGACATAAGTTTGAGTATTAGCTTGAGTTGGAGTAGCTTGGAGAGCGTTTGAGGTATGTAAAGCGCAATCCTTCCTTCTTTTGGCATGCCTTAGTTACAAATAGGCTATGACACGAGCCTCGAGGAAATTCCCTTCTTAAAATCCGAGCATGTTTATGACTCTTATTCGTTTTGGAAATTCGTATGTTGATGTGGACAAATATTGGCCTTATATGTTTTTGTATGATTGATTTTCAAAAGTTGCATAAAAATTGGTTTTAAGAGTGTTGTTCCTTTGATTCATAAAAAGTTTGGTTTTTAAAATGTGATGACTATGTTTTCCATAACTACGAACGTCCGTATCTTATGTACTTCGGCGATTGTTTTGAAAGAATATGGCTTGGATTGCCTCGATATGCTCTTAGGTGATTTGTATGGTTCGATATGATATGAGTGATGATTTTCGTAGGCGGGCCCGACTCGGGTCGACACCCGTCCGTGGGTCCCGCGACTTCTTTTATAATCCCGACGACTTTTGAAAGAACTTATTTGACTATTATCCCGATTTCAAGTGTGATGACTATATATTTATTTTTAAGTTCATGATAATGATCTTATGCACATGATTTTGATACGTAATTATGATTTCCTAAAGTTCTGGTTTGATATGTTCCCGAGTGATATTCGGAAGAAAAATCTGTTTTAACTATTGTTTGGCTTATAAAAGACGGTTCGTTGTGATTAACATATCAAGTCTTGAAAATGTTTTAAACTATATTTGGTTACTCACGATTTTGTTCATACATTTTTCCGTGGTTACATTGTTTTCCAAGTATCGTATGTTGTGCATTACGAAATATGTTACGTTATTGTGTGTATGATATATGATGTTACGATATGATGTATGATGATATGATTAGTTGGTATCGATCGTTCGCCGCGCCCCTTTTGGCCGGGAACCGGGTATGTATTACGATGTTATGATGTGTCCGGTACGCCGAGCCCCTTTCGGTCGGGTACTGTGTATGTATGCTACGTTATATGTTATATGTATGGATTTTTGGAATATATGATTTGTTGGAATCAGAGCCGGTGGTGGGGCAAACCCAATGGTGGGGCAAACCCAATGATGAGGCAAAATTCCACATTGGTTTAGGCAAATTCCACATTGGTTTAGGCAAATCCCACATTGGTCTAGGCAAATCCCACATTGGTTTAGGCGAATCCCACATCGGTTAATGTCGGCTTATATGATAAGGTATGATGTTATGATGTGCTTACGATATGTATATGTATAATCTATATTTCGAAGTAAGCGTGTTGGCATTTGATTATTATAATTGTTTATGATATGTTTGATTTTGCATGACTTGCGTGTCGGATGACAGCATTTTGAGATTCTAGTTATTATGTTTACTTTTTATACCTCTGTTTCGATCATGGCTCAGATTTGTTACTATATCTTCTGCTTTGCATACTCAGTGCATATTCCGTACTGACCCCCTTTTCGGGGGGTCGCGTTTCATGCCCGCGGTACGGACACGCGTTTTGGTGATCCGCCGGCGTAGGATTTCCGTTCTCAACTTTCGGAGTGCTTCCTTTGTTCTGGAGCCGATATTTTGGGTATATACTCTTTCGGTGTATATGTTTATGTTTGTTCAGGGTACGGTGGGGCCCTGTCCCGTCATCTGATTCTGTTGTTCTGTATTAGAGGTCTGTAGACACAGATGTGGGTTATGTACGGTTTTGATCGGAAGCGACGTGTGAGTTGTGTTTGGGCGGCCCATCCGCCGTGGCGCCTTTGTCGGCTGCGTGTGTATATGCTTTGACATGTTATATATATTATGACAACCTTACCGGCTTCTCGTACGGTATATGTGTTTGTATGCGTCCGTTTGGAGCCACGTTTGATATTTATAGATGTATAAGTCGTCCGTAAGACCCAAAAGGTTTCATTGATGAAATGTTGAGAACATTGAAGATTATTCATGCCTCCGAAACCGAATCTGTGGAGTTGGCATCTTATAGACTCTGATATGTGGCGGTCTTATGGTATAATAATTGGATATCATCAAGAAAAGAGAATGCGCCTCTTCCTGTTTGGCAAGAATTTTTAGATGCTTTCATCCGCCACTATTTTCCACCCCAGGTCCGCTGAGCTAGAGTGGATAGGTTCTTAAATTTAAAACAAGAAAATATGAGTGCCCGGGAGTATAGCCTTCAGTTTAATTCATTGGCTAAATATGCCCCGACTTCTTGAGTGGATTAGGACCCCATTTGGATTAGGACTTCTTGATGGCTTCGTTGCAAGATGGGATTGATATTTCCCGTATTCAAGCTCATGCCTAGAATTTAGAAGGACAGCAACATCCACAAAGGGATGATCGTGATATTGTTAGAGGGCGAAGCAAGAGGGCCAGATCTATGGGGGCAGGTATTGATTATAGAGGGGGATCGAGGCAGTCATATCCTAGACACTCAGGTCAGTCGGCGACTAGTGCACCTCCACAATTTGCATGTAGGAGTTTTGATCGCTCCTTTCCTTCAGGACAAGGTCAGAGTTCGAGAGCTTCAGGTTCTCAGTTTGGGGGTGATCATAGTCAGAGGAGACCACCAGTACCGCGATGTAGTCAGTGCGGTAAATTACACTCGGGGCCATGTCGCCAGGGTACAGAAGCTTGCTATGTTTGTGGACAGACCGGGCACTTGATGCGTGATTGTCCCTCGAGGTATGGTAGAGCTGGGGTTTAGCCAACAGGATCAACAGCTGGTTCCTCTTCAGTGCGCCCGGTAGGGTAGACTCCCTAGATTCCAGCAGGCCGAAGTAGAGGCCGAGGGGGAGCATCTACTTCAAGTGCCACTCAGCCCCGTATGTATGCTTTAGTCGGACGACAGGATCTTGATTCCTCCCCGAATGTGGTTATAGGTATATTATCTGTATTTTCCCATGATGTGTATACATTGATAGATTTGGGTTCTACCCTATCTTATATTACTCCATATGTTGCTGGTCGTATTGGGTGAAACATGAGCCAATTAAACCTTTTGAGGTATCTACTCCGATTGGTGATCCCGTGATAGCTAGACAAATGTATAAAAATTGTGTAATCGTGATATGCGACCGCCAGACTAAAGCTAATTTAGTTGAACTGGAAATGTTAGATTTCGATATGATTATGGGTATGGAGTGGTTGGCCTCATGTTATGCTAACGTTGATTGCCAAATGAAAGTAGTTCGATTTCAATTTCCGAGAGAGCCCATGCTTGAATGGAAGGGTAATACAGCATCTCCAAGAGGTAGATTTATTTCCTACCTTAAGGCAAGAAAGATGATAGCTAAGGGATATAATTATCACTTAGTCTGAGTTCATGACACCGAAGCAAAGTCGCCAACTTTCCAATCCGTCTCGGTAGTGAATGAATTTCCAAATGTATTTCCAGATGAACTTCCAGGCCTTCCTCCGGAAAGAGAGATTGATTTCGCTATTGATGTGTTGCCGGACACCAAGCCTATTTCTATTCCTCTTTACCGAATGCTCACGCAGAATTGAAAGAGCTAAAGGCACGGTTGAAAGATTTACTTGAGAAGGGGTTTATTAGACCCGCCATCAACGTGGGGAGAACCAGTCCTATTCGTGAGAAAGAAAGATGGTTCCTTACGAATGTACATCGATTATAGGCAGTTGAATAAGGTGACGATAAAGAACAAATATCCTTTTCCGAGAATTGATGATTTATTTGATCAACTACAGGGTGCCAAGTGGTTTTCCAAAATAGACTTGAGGTCAGGTTATCATCAAGTAAGAGTTAAACAAGAAGATATTCCCAAAATAGCTTTCAGAACAAGATACGACTATTATGAATTCCGGGTGATGTCATTTGGGTTAACTAATGCCCCAGCAGTGTTCATGAATTTGATAAATAATGTATTCATGCCTCTCTTGGATTTATTCGTAATAGTATTCATTGACGATATTCTGGTATACTCTCGCACAGAATCAGAACATGCAGACCATTTACGTATTGTTCTTGGAATTCTTCGAACTCGAGAATTGTATGCAAAATTTTCAAAGTGCGAGTTTTGGCTGAATTCTATGACATTTTCGGGCCATGTTATTTCAGATGATGGCATTTGAGTTGATACTCAGAAAATTGAAGCTGTAAAGACTTGGCCAAGGCCTACAACGCCCATAGAAGTCCATAGTTTTCTGGGATTGACAGGTTATTATAGAAGATTCGTAGAAGGATTTTCCTCTATTTCAGCCCCATTGATGAAGCTAACTCAAAAGTCAGCTAAATTTCAGTGGAATGATGCTTGTGAGCGCAGCTTCCAAGATTTGAAGGACAGATTAACCTCAGCCCCAGTCTTGACATTCCCAGAAAGGCCAGATGGTTATGTTGTATATTGTGATGCTTCCGGTATTGGGTTAGGATATGTGTTAATGCAGCACGGTAAAGTCATCGCTTATGCTTCGAGACAGCTGCGAAAACATGAAAAGAACTACCCAACTCATGATCTCGAATTGGGGTCGTTTATTCATGCATTAAAGATGTGGAGACATTACTTGTATAGTGTACATGTTGATATCTATACAGATCACAAGAGTCGTCAATACATTTTCAAACAGAGGGAGTTGAATCTGCGGCAGAGACAATGGTTAGAATTATTGAAAGATTATGATGTGAGTATTTTATACCATCCCGGAAAGGAAAATGTAGTAGCTGATGCGCTTAGCCGCCGATCACTGGGCAGCCTATGTGAAGTTCCTCCTGAGAAGAAAGAATTAATTCATGAGCTCCATCAATTAGCTAATCTAGGAGTACGTCTAATTGATTCAGGTAGTGCAAGAATTGGTATTGATAATCCCACAGTTTCGTCCTTGAATATGGAAGTGAAAGAGCGTCAATATGAAGATACTCAGTTGAGCCATTATAGAGACACATTTCATGAAAAAGAGAAGTCTCCATTTGAAACTTCTATAGATGGAATTCTTAGATATCGAGGCAGGCTATGTGTTCCGAATGTTGCAGAATTACGTCACCGAATTCTAGAAGAAGCTCATTATTCTCGGTATTCTATTCATTCAGGAACGACAAAGATGTATCATGATCTCAAGTTAATTTATTGGTGGGATGGAATGAAGAAAGACATGGCAAAATTTGTAGCTCAATGTTCAAATTGCCAGCAAGTGAAAATTGAACAACAAAAGCCAGGAGGATTATTGCAGGAAATAGAAATCCCTACTTGGAAATGGGAAGTGATCAATATGGATTTTATTATGGGATTACCTCGTTCCTGAAGCAAGTATGATTCTATAAGGGTGATTGTGGATAGATTGATGAAAGCAGCTCATTTTCTTCCTGTCAGAACCACATACTCAGCAGAAGATTATGCAAGGTTGTATCTCAAAGAGATTGTGCGACTCCATGGTATTCCGATATCTATTATCACAGATAGAGGGGCACAATTCACAGCTAAGTTCTAGAAATCTTTCCAAGAAGGTCTAGGTACTCAAGTAAAGCTTAGCACGGCATTTCATCCGCAAACTGATGGGCAAGCCGAACGTACCATTCAGACCTTGGAGGATTGCTAAGAGCATGTGTTCTAGATTTTGGTGGTAGTTGGGATGACCACTTACCTCTAATTGAGTTTGCATACAATAATAGTTACCATTGCAGTATCCAAATGGCTCCGTATGCAGCTCTATATGGAAGGAAGTGCAGATTGTTATATCCCATATTTTGTACGTCGGAATATTTTAAGTTGGTTGCGACAAGTTATGGACAAGGCTATTTTTTCCGACTGTGTTTCAAGGTATAAGTTGTTTATGATTTTATTGGATGGAAATATTAAGGAAAATTTGGGGTTCAAAGTGAATATTTAGAAACTTAATATTTCATGAAAATAAGGCCATATGGCCGTGTGGAATTGTGTAGGCCATAGGCCACATTGCTAATTATATATGAAGAGAAGATGACTAATTAAGTCATCTTCATCATTTTTCATCTCCTAGAAATTTCAAGAAACATGAAGGAAAAAAAAAAAGCAAACGGCCATGGGGCTGGCCGAACTTGGTCCATGAGAGTGATCAAGAAAAATTATTTCCTTCTAGTTTTTCTACCAATTGGAAGGTCCTCTACAACGTGGAGTACTTGTTGGAACAAGTAAATCATTCGTTCTTGCAATTCTCAACCTTAGCCGAGTAAAGAAGTGGGATGGAAAAGGTAAGATTCAATCCTCTTTTTCATATGTTATGCATGGTTTGTGTATGTTGTGGAGTGTGGAAATGAATGAAATTCATGAAATTATGGTGTGTTGTGTGTGGCCGTGTATATGTTGTATGGTGTAGGAGTGAAGAATTAATGTTACTTAGTATTTGGTTGTGAATTGTTGGGGATTCTATGGTGAAAATGAAGATTTAATGATCCAAATGAAAGTTGAAATTATGTGGGCTGTTTGAGAAGCCAATGTAATCTTAATATGGTTTCTTGTGTTTATGATAATAATGTTGGCAATGTGTGAATTGTTGGCGTAGTTGCTGGATTTGGAAGAAAAGAAATGTGTTGTTGATGTTTTCTTGGACTTGGAAGGTTTCGAGTTGCCTTGTGTATTGGATGGGCTGATTTGAATACTTTGCGGATTGTTGAAATACTTTTGAATCTTGAATGAATGATCTCGGGTTGGTACGTGAACTTGTGAGTGTTAATATTAGTTTGATAATATGTAGTTGAGTTGAATGTAAGTGAATGTCGTCACATTATGTGGGAGGAGGTTGTTAATGTTAGAATGCGTTTGAAATTACTTATTGATGTTGTTGGAATGGTTGTTGGTATTGTGGTTGATGAATTGGGCCGAGTCGAATTCTCGGGGTTGTTGAATTTATAGGGGAAATGCTGCCCAAACTTCTGTAGATAAAGTGATGGCTTGGAATTGAATTCTTCAGTGCCTATGACTAATGTTTGATGCCTAATGACGTTGTTGTAGCTTTCGAGAAGCCAAGACTTAAGTTTGGAATAGCATAGGAAGCGGACGAGGTATGTAAAGATCAACCTTTCTTTCTTTTGGCATGTCTTAGTTGAAAGTAAGTTATGACACGAACCCCGAGGTAACTCTGTTCTTGCGATCCGAGCATGTCTATGATTCTTATTTGTTTCTTGATATTCGTATTCTTAACATAGTAGAATTATGGTTCTTATGCCTTTTGTATGACTAAATTTCAAAGGTTATCTAAAGAATTTTGTTCCTAAAAGATTCCGTAACTACAAACGACCGTAACTTTCATAGACGAGCTCGGATCACCTCAAAACGTTCGTAGGAGATTCTATAATGAATAATATCCCCCAACTTTCATAGGCGGGCTCGGATGGGGTTGATACCCGTCCGTGGGCCCCCAAGACTTTCCTTTGTACAGTTCTAACGGTTTTTCTGTTAAAAGAACTTAATATGCTTATCTTCCCGACCCCCGAGTATGATTACTTACTTATTTACTAAATCTGAAATAAGGATTTTTATGCATATGATTCTGATATGTAGTTACGATTTTTTTTAAAGTTCTGTTTGATATGCCTCCGAGTGACATTCAGAGGAAACTTGATTGGACTGTTGTCTTGGCTTATGGATGATGGTTTGTTTTGATTAATTTGTTGTGTCTTTATAAATGTTTTAAATTGCATATAATCTCCCACGATTCTGCTCATGCACACTATTGTTAATTCTTTCGCCGAGTCCCGAGCCGGTTATCATCGTGCGCACTATGCTTTATTCCGAAGTATGATGAGTTTCTGAAATATGATGTGATTCTGAAATATGATGTATTACGAAGTATGATGTGATACGGAGATGTACGGAGATATGAAACCTTCCGAAGTATGATGAGTTGTGGCACCCGAGATAGGAGGGGCGACCACGTTCCGTCCGCCGGGTCCCATTATGGACCACATATGATATGTGTTTTTGACATGCATGATTTATGTTCAGAAGTAAGCATTCTGATATTTTGATTACTTATATTTGAAGCATCTTGACATTCTGATCATTACACATATTTATGTATTTAGTATGCATGATTTGTACTTCAGATGCAAGCATGTTGGCATTCTGGTTATTATGTTCACTTTCGTACTCCTTACTTGGCCATGATCATGTTCACTCATCTTGCTTTGCATACTCGGTACATATTTCGTCGACCCCCTTTCTTTCTTGGGTCGCGTTTCATGCCACGTGTGTACATACATATGAGCGAGGATATTAGTAGCGATATTCCAATGAATATTGGCGAGCTCCATTTCTTCCGAGTGTTGCCGAGTCGGAGCATATGTGTGATATGGTATACGGAGTTATGTTAGAGACTTTGCGAACGTTGTCGTGTATATAAGATGCCAGTTTTGTAAGCGGCTATGTAAGCGATGTCTTGTTCGTTATGCATTGTGTTGCAAACTTCATATGTTCTGATTTTATTTGATTTGAGGAAAGACGAGAAACATGTTGTTCTTTGAAAAGTTTTCATTATGCATGTATGTCATGATTTAAGGGCCCAAGTATGATTATGAGTATAACGAGAGTCGGTGGGTTCGCTCGGCCTAAGTAAGGGTCGGTGCCCATCACACCCCGTCGAAAATTAGGGTGTGACAAATTGGTATCAAAGCAAGCCGTCCTAGGGGTTGTACGCAAAGTCGTGTCCAAGAGAGTCCTGTTTATAGTGTGAAGCGCGCCACATTTATAAACAGGAGGCTATGGGGCATCTAGGGTGGTTACTCTTCTTTCACATCTTAGATCGTGCCATAGAGCCAAGTCATAGGAAATGAGATTCCTTACCCTGATTTTTGATTGCAGCAACAAGAATGACATCGACAGAAGAAAGTGATTGATGATATTGGAAGTTACAAAGCACGCAGGTAAGCAAAGGTATGAAAGATGTATGTCGGGTAAGATAGTGAAGTACGATCGAAATTCAAGTTGAAGGTTAAAAAGGAAAGTAAACAAGAAAGTATAACAGGTGCAGTTTGAGTTGGGCATACGAGGTATGTTCATTATTTTTGTACTGTTGACGATATTGGGAGCCCTGTGTGGCTGCGATATGATATGATATGCATGTATATGTTGGCCCTGTGAGGCATTGTTGGTATTCCCTGTGTACAAGTTTTGAGATGGTAACAATCACAGGAGAAACTCTGCCGAAATTTTTCCAGAAATAAAAAAAAAGAGAATGAGATATGGGTTTGTGATACGACTTGAAAGGTCGTGCCAATAGTAATGATAAGATCTGGTTAAGTTGCGAGCACGGCTGACATCGAAAAAGAAGTTAATTGCTAAATTGAGGATAAGAATAATTAAGAGGTTGACATTGATATGGTAAGAAGAAACTGGAAAGGGCTTGTGATACTAAGAGACGATTTAGAAAAGGCTGGCAAACCTTGATGGAGTGTTATTTAAGGTACCGACTGAATTGACAAGCAGGGACGAATTATGACGAGCTTATAGTTAAAAAGGGGTAATAGTATGATTAAGACAAAAGTACAGAGGGAAAGGATCGTGACGGATATGAATGTGTTGATAAGACAGCTTGTGAGATATTAAGGGTAAAGTTGATCGGAAAGGGTAAAGGGTTAAGAAGTGTTATGCTATAGGATTGATTACGAATAAGATATAATGTGAATATAACGGGGATTGTTATGAAAATAAGTAAAGCCTAGTGAGAAAGTGGCCAAAGCTATGATGTGATCTGTGTAGCTAGAATATAAAGGCAAGTGTGAAACGGAAAAGCGAGCCATAGGATGAATAAGGAAGGTTTATCAAGTTCTGTAGGGGAAGTTTGGAATAAGGGTTATATAATAACGGAAATGATAGCGAGTGTAAGAAAAGAAGGGTAGTCGGAAGAAGAAAGTAAGAGGGGAGCAAGATAATAGTGTAGTAATAGCCCATGACATGTGTAGCCAAGGATACAAGTACTATAAGTGACGGGACGGTAAAAGACTCGGGTATGGAAAGGACGAGGAATGAGGAAAAATGAGAACAGAAATCCAAAGGCCGATAACCAAGTATTTATAAGTAATGACGGTCAAAGTGAGTTCATCGCCATTGGGGATCTGGAAGTTTAGGACGAGAAGTAATCATATCCACAGGTGGAAAGCGAATACTGAGGACTAAAGGAGGGCGAAAATAGTAATTGTGTTATGAGAGCGTGTGAAAATCTGTAAAGGCTTCAACTTACTCCAGATTATGTGCTGAAGGTCATGCGATGAAGTGGACGCGATCATATCAGCATTAAAGCATCGTATTTCATCGGAGTTCCAAAGTTAAGCGTGCTGGGGTGAGAGCAATTTTAAGATGGGTGACCCCCTGGGAAGTTTTCTGAAAAGTCTTACAAATTCAGACGCAAAAAGTAAATGAGAAGTTAGAGTAATCTAAAGAAAAATTTGAGTCTGCGGAGTGAGCAAAAACCTTAAGAGGACGTGCAGTACGGGGCGGAATAGACCGGTAAAGAGAAAGAAGGTGCATCACAGCTCAGGAATTTGGGTGAATTTGAATGGTGATTGGAAATATTTTGTAAGCGAGATGATAGTAAGTATAGATACATAGGTATGCACAAGATATTCCGTACATGGCTATATCGGCGGATATATGTATTCCGACAGCCAGCGTGGCGGTATATGGGAGGCATTAATCGGACAGAGTAACGAAGTTCAAGTGAGAAGAAAAATAAAAAGGCACGAATGTTACAAGGCAAGCTGATGCTGTTTTCGCTATAGGATAAGCTTGGGAAGTACTAATACAATGACACTTGGAAAGAAACAAAGCGAGTAGATGGATGGTAAGAGGACCAGAATGTCGGAATAAAAGTGCCGCCTAATCGAGATTGGAAAATGCGGACATAGGGCAAAGTATAACAGGGTAATAGTATAAGTACACCCCCTTAAAGGGGGGAAGCGGGTGCGAGAGATGCAAGTGTAAGATAAAGACAATCGACATTACAATATCTTGAATACGGATGCTTGGGCTACGAGTAAGATTCCTTGCTGAGACAAGCTAGCAAAGATCTAAGCCAGCAATAAAGGGGTAAATGTTAGGATGGCAATTGAGCTAGTGCTGGGAATCATTTGTAAAGGCCGTGAATAATATGACATTGGAAAGTGGATGAAAAAAAAAAGAGAAAGAAGAGAAAGTACGACAAGGGAATTACTAAAATAGAATTAGTGCTGAGGACAAACAGGACATGGCTACGGTTGAACCGAAGATCTACTCCGATACCGGTTGTAAGAGGAGAGAGGCAAAGGCAAAGTAAAACATAAGGATTAGTGAACCCACGCCAAGGTATTTCTTGGGCTAATTTGAGCACCTCCGTATATTCACGTAAAGATTGTAACATAATGGGTGAACTTATACGTCAAATTCTTTCAGAATTATATCAACTGATGATAGTTAAAGCAGGGGATGGCTATTAGTAGTTCAGAGACGACAGAAATCGTATGACGACAATCGACGTCGACACGTAGAGTTCCATATCGGTGAGTGGGTATTGCTGAAAGTGCCACCCAGGAAAGCGTAATGAGATTCGACAAGAAGGAGAAGCTTAGCCCGAGATATGTTGGACCTTATTATGTTGTTCGTAAGGTAAGAAGGTTACGTACTAAAGACGTGGCTTTTGTTAAGGTACGGTGGCGGAATGATAACACGAAGGAAATGATTTGGGAAGCTAAAGAAGAGATGAAAAAGAAATATGATTGGTAGATGAGAGTACATGCTATGGTAATAAAGGAAACCCCCTCCGAGATCCTTATAAGACCCTATGAGACTAGTCGAACATTCGAGGACGAATGTTCTAAAGGGGGGAAGGATGTTATATCCCATATTTTGTACGTCGAAATATTTTAAGTTGGTTGCAACAAGTTATGGACAAGGCTATTTTTCCGACTGTGTTTCAAGGTATAAGTTGTTTATGATTTTATTGGATGGAAATATTAAGGAAAATTTGGGGTTCAAAGTGAATTTTTAGAAACTTAATATTTCATGAAAATAAGGCCATATGGCCGTGTGGCATTGTGTGGGCCATAGGCCACATATGCTAATTATATATGAAGAGAAGATGACTAATTAAGTCATCTTCATCATTTTTCATTTCCTAGAAATTTCAAGAAACATGGAAAAAAAAAGAAGCAAACGGCCATGGGGCTGGCCGAACTTGGTCCATGAGAGTGATCAAGAAAAATTATTTCCTTCTAGTTTTTCTACCAATTGGAAGGTCCTCTACAACGTGGAGTACTTGTTGGAACAAGTAAATCATTCGTTCTTGCAATTCTCAACCTTAGCCGAGTAAAGAAGTGGGATGGAAAAGGTAAGATTCAATCCTCTTTTTCATATGTTATGCATGGTTTGTGTATGTTGTGGAGTGTGGAAATGAATGAAATTCATGAAATTATGGTGTGTTGTGTGTGGCCGTGTATATGTTGTATGGTGTAGGAGTGAAGAATTAATGTTACTTAGTATTTGGTTGTGAATTGTTGTGGATTCTATGGTGAAAATGAAGATTTAATGATCCAAATGAAAGTTGAAATTATGTGGGCTGTTTTAGAAGCCAATGTAATCTTAATATGGTTTCTTGTGTTTATGATAATAATGTTGGCAATGTGTGAATTGTTGGCGTAGTTGGGATTTGGAAGAAAAGAAATGTGTTGTTGATGTTTTCTTGGACTTGGAAGGTTTCGAGTTGCCTTGTGTATTCGATGGGCTGATTTGAATACTTTGCGGATTGTTGAAATACTCTTGAATCTTGAATGAATGATCTCGGGTTGGTACGTGAACTTGTGAGTGTTAATATTAGTTTGATAATATGTAGTTGAGTTGAATGTAAGTGAATGTCGTCGCATTATGTGGGAGGAGGTTGTTAATGTTAGAATGCGTTTGAAATTACTTATTGATGTTGTTGGAATGGTTGTTGGTATTGTGGTCGATGAATTGGGCCGAGTCGAATTCTCGGGGTTGTTGAATTTATAGGGGAAATGCTGCCCAAACTTTCAGAGATAAAGTGATGGCTTGGAATTGAATTCTTCAGTGCCTATGACTAATGTTTGATGACAAATGACGTTGTTGTATATTTCGAGAAGCCAAGACTTAAGTTCGGAATAGCATAGGAAGCGGACGAGGTATGTAAAGCTCAACCTTTCTTTCTTTTGGCATGTCTTAGTTGAAAGTAAGTTATGACACGAACCCCGACGTAACTCTGTTCTTGCGATCCGAGCATGTCTATGATTCTTATTTGTTTCTTGATATTCGTATTCTTAACGTAGTCGAATTATGGTTCTTATGCCTTTTGTATGACTAAATTTCAAAGGTTATCTAAAGAATTTTGTTCCTAAAAGATTCCGTAACTACGAACCACCGTAACTTTCATAGACGAGCTCGGATCACCTCAAAACGTTCGTAGGAGATTCTATAATGAATAATATCCCCCAACTTTCATAGGCGGGCTCGGATGGGGTTGATACCCGTCCGTGGGCCCCCGAGACTTTCCTTTGTACGCTTCTAACGGTTTTTCTGTTAAAAGAACTTAATATGCTTATCTTCCCGACCCCCGAGTATGATTACTTACTTATTTACTAAATCTGAAATGAGGATTGTTATGCATATGATTCCGATACGTAGTTATGATTTTTTTTAAAGTTCTGTTTGATATGCCTCCGAGTGACATTCAGAGGAAACTTGATTGACCGTTGTCTTGGCTTATGAATGATGGTTTGTTTTGATTAATTTGTTGTGTCTTTATAAATGTTTTAAATTGCATATAATCTCCCATGATTCTGCTCGTGCACACTATTGTTAATTCCTTCGCCTAGTCCCGGGCCGGTTATCATCGTGCGCACTATGCTTTATTCCGAAGTATGATGAGTTTTCCGAAGTATGATGAGTTTCTGAAATATGATGTGATTCTGAAATATGATGTGTTACGAAGTATGATGTGATACGGAGATGTACGGAGATATGAAACTTTCCGAAGTATGATGAGTTGTGGCGCCCGAGACAGGAGGGGCGACCACGTTCCGTCCGCCGGGTCCCATTATGGACAGCATATGATATGTGTTTTTGACATGCATGATTTATGTTCAGAAGTAAGCATTTTGACATTCTGATTACTTATATTTGAAGCATCTTGACATTCTGATCATTACATATATTTCTGTATTTAGTATGCATGATTTGTACTTCAGATGCAAGCATGTTGGCATTCTGGTTATTATGTTCACTTTCTGTACTCCTTACTTCGGTCATGATCCTGTTCTATGTACTCTTGCTTTGCATACTCGACATATTTCGTACCGACCCCCTTTCTTCTGGGGTCGCGTTTCATGCCGCGTTGTGTACATACAAACATGAGCCGAGGATATTAGAAGCAGATGTCCCGACGGATTGGCGAGCTCCATTTCTTCCGTGTGTTGCCGAGTCAGAGCATATGTGTGATATGGTATCTGGAGTTATGTTAGAGACTTTGCAGACAGTGTCGTGTATATAAGATGCCAGTTTTGTAAGCGGCTATGTAAGCCGATGTACTGTTATGTATTGTGTTGCAAACTTCATATGTTACAGATTTTATTTGATTTGAGGAAAGACGAGAAACATGTTGTTCTTTGAAAAGTTTTCATTATGCATGAATGTCATGATTTAAGGGCCCAGTATGATTATGAGTATAACGAGAGTCAGTGGATTCGCTCGGCCCTAAGTAAGGGTCGGGTGCCCATCACACCCTGTCGGAAATTAGGGTGTGACACAGATCCCAAATTGGATGGTTTGAAATAGGAGCAGTACAACTAATAGGCCCTGAGTTGATTCAACAAGCAGTAGAAAAAGTCAAGGTGATCCGAGATCGATTGTTGACAGCCCAAAGTCGCCAAAAATCTTATGCGAACAACCGTCGGCGATACTTAGAATTTAAAGTTGATGACTGGGTATTTTTAAAGGTGTCGCCAATGAAAAGAGTGATGAGATTTGGCAAGAAAGGAAAATTGAGTCCTCAATACATTGGACCTTATAAGATTACCCGTAAGGTAGGTCAAGTAGCTTATGAATTGGACTTGCCTCCAGAACTTGAATCAGAACATCCAGTTTTCCATGTCTCAATGCTCCGTAAGTGTATCGGAGATTTTACGAGGATTGTTCCAATAGATGATGTTCAGGTCACAGAAAAGCTAGTCTACGAAGAAGTGCCCATTCCCATATTAGACAGGTTGTACGGAGACTTCGAAATAAGGAAGTAGCCTCAGTTAAAGTCTTATGGCAAAATAACAATCGAGAAGAAATGACTTAGGAAGCAGAAGATGTATGAAGTCCAAGTACCCGCACTTATTTCATCCCCCGAAAGAGATTCAAGATGAAACATCAATATTATGAGGTATGTATGTTTCCTTTTTATGCTTTTGGGTCGTGTGTGGCCAAATCCTATTGCTATTGTGTTGTGGCCCTGTGATGCATGTTTATTGTGGGCTGTTGTGACAGGATAGTAGTGTCATATTACATGGGAAACTCTGGAGAAATTTTCGTAGAATTCCCTAGTGCTTAACATTCGAGGACGAATGTTCCAAAAGGGGGGAAGAATGTTACACCTCGAAAAATTTCCCGTTAACGTACAGTGAAAAGATTAACGAAGGGCATGAGGTATACGATGTCTTGGTAAGTAGGAAATAACATTTGATGATTCCAATTGAGATTTCAAAGACATTCGGGGTAGGAGATGGAAATTGTTAACAAAGGCAAGGTATATGTTATGTACCGGGGAAAGATTTTGAGTAACCAGTTAATGGTGACTTAATGAGGTCTTGGAGAAGAGTTATAATGTCCCTTAGATTGTTAATGAAGTGTTAAACAAGTGCTCAGAAGGTTCCATAAGGATTTGAGATCAAACGAAGTGATGAGAACAAAATCGGAGAAAAGATAGATTATACGACCAATTAAACGGTCCGTATAATATTATACGGTTCGTATAATGGTCTGTATAACTGTCACAGAGAAGGTCCATCACTGATGGGATTATACGG
>NW_026717514.1:0-15131 GCF_029784015.1 Lycium ferocissimum | reverse complement strand
TAACTCCGTACCCGAGTTGTTGACAAAGGTTTATTATGTTAAAAACAGACTCGAAGAACTTCATTCTAGGCTTTTTGAAACACCTAAAACCTCTTGAAAACCCAAAGATATCCCCCTCTAAATTTAAACCCAAAAATTTTTCCCTAAAAAAATCCACCAACTTTTTCAAATTTTCCAAACTTATTTTCTTCGATTTGCTTGATCCCGAAATTTTAGCACTTCTTAAGTGTATTCCTTAACCTTATAAGAGTTCCGCATCTCCGAGCTTACGTTAGTTTACTTCCAACGAAAACGGCGAAAAAAAAATTGAGGTTTACAAGTTCGCTTGGGAGGCCCACGAGCCGTACCCGGAGTTTTGTTTAGGGGGGCGCGCCACACTTATAAACAAGAGGCCGTAGGGCATTTTGAATGATTGCCCTTTCCCTTTCCCTCTCCTAGATCGTCCGTAGATCTAAATTATAGGATTTGATGCCCTTGATTCAAACCCCAAAATTTTTTGATTGGGATAAATAGGTTTTGCTTCTAGAGGCAATTGATGAAATTGGTTGATATTCCAAGGATGTTTCCCCTTTATTGATAATGATAGACTTTGATATAAGAACTTAACGATGTTAGGGGTTTTTTGACCCCCGGTGGGGCATTAGATGTGTTTTTTGTGTAGCAATGGGCGAAGAAGTATGAAAAAAACCCAAATTTTTTAAAAATTGTTTTCAATATCTTAGCAAAGAAAGAATAAAGGGGAAAAGTGATAATCGGATTTTTGGGAAATCATAATTGTGAACCATTATGAGATCCTCGGGAGAATTTTTAGAATGATTTTAACAAGGGAAGAACCCGAAGGGAAAAAAAATGAGGGGAATTAAAGGATTTGGGAATGAACCAGATTTCGAGAATTAAAATTTATAAGATATGGAAATTTGACACAAAAATTTAAATGCAGATACGATTTATAGATTGGTAAGTAAAGAAACGAAAAGATATTGATACGGGAAAGAAAGTTTAAAGAGAGGGAAAGTCTTTCTCCGAAAATTTTATATATACACTAAATCGACGGGGGAGACATGAACTTAATTGTTTTATCGAACTTTCCTATAGATATGGGTTTACATTGGTTTAGAAGTCCCCAGTCATTCGACATCAAGGGGATTCGAGTATTTGATAGTTGGTACTATTCGAGAATTATTATGGCGAGTTACTTCGAGTATTAATGACGCCTTGAACTCAAGAAGAAATGGTTGGGTAAGTGATTGTAATTATGATTGTTTTGTTGTTATATAACTTCTAAATGTGATGTTGCTGGGCAACGAAGGGAAGTAGAGATTGTATCCACCTTAGGAATATGTGGTGTATTTCTAGCTAATACTTATAAGGAGGCTTTACCTCAATTTTTTTTCGACGGTGTTGTGAAGGGTTTTTGACGAAAGAAATTAGGTGGATGTCGAGTTATTGGAAGAGAGAAGGGAGTAGGTGTACAAGGAGGATAAAATAACACAGGATCGATTCGTTGCTACAAGAAAGTAAAGGATGCGAGGTTGATTATTTTCGACAAAGAGACAGGACAAGTATGAGTAAATATTTTCAAGTAAAACGATATCGCGGGCTCACAGTTAAGACATGAAAGATATGCTGGGAAGCCCTCGAATTTAGACATACGAAAAAGAATATGAGAAACCGGATAACCGGGGGAAATTAGGAGCATATGAGCTTTACAATTAGAATTCTCTTACTAGGCAGGAAAAAAAGAGAGGGAGATGTATTAAAGCCACAAATTCGAGGACAAAATTAAATGCAACGGGATATCTCTAAGAAAAGGCAATGAAAAGCGATAAAAATAAGTCATGAATGGTTACATCAAGTACTATGCATCCCTTATGATTGATGTTACGACATGTTAAAAATATTGATTGTGTTGTATCCCAAAAAATTGAGGTAGCAAGCTACGAGAAAAATTAGGATTGAGTTTTCTCGGAATTAAAAATCGAATAGCAGAACGCGACCAAATATGTAAGTACGAGTATTAGGAAAAAGAGGTTATGATATTATGAAGGGAGAGAAACTTGGGCAATGAAAACATATACCCATTGAGGATCGGTAATATAATTTAGGAAAAGGTTAGGATGAAAGCGGAAAGCAGACATAGGATCAAATTTAAATAAATCAACGGAGATAAGTAAGTTGTACATGACAAGCTAGAACATGAGGACCCCGAAACCAACCTATACGTTTTCATAACTAGAACCAAGAAGGTTGTAAATAATGGACAAAGGTGCATCCTTGAGAAGAAATAAACAGTCTTATGAGAGCGACGAGGGAAAATTTTTAAAATCCGAGATTTAACCAGGAGGATGGATGTGAACCTATGATTGGTATGCCTATTTAAGGAAGAAAGTACCTCAAGAAGATATTTTCACGTCAAAAGGGATTCGCACTTGTAACGAAACACCCCAAAGTTTCCTAATCTAAGAGTAAAGGATGACTAATAGAAACGGCATTTTTCGAAAGGAAACTATGAGGACTAAAGGAAGGAGAGGTGTTTACGAAATGGTTAAAGGGAATTAGTGGCCCGACAAGAAAAGGGAAAGGGTTTAAAGAGTCAGAAAGGTTAATGAGTCGTAGGCTTTCCCAAAGGAAGACAAATGGAAATTATAAGACAATGGTTGTGTGAAAGATGCTATCATGAAGAAAATCGAGAAAATTTGAGATATATATATATATATATATATATATATATATAAGTGTGTGTGTGTGTGTGTGTGTGTGTGTGTGTGTGTGTGTGTGTGTACAAGTTATAGTATCATAAAGGAAGATGAAGACTCGACGAAAGAAAAAAGGAAAGGGTGTACTTATGAGGATTTCATGATAAGAACAAAAACCAGGTGTTACACCTCGTAGTTTCATCGTTGAGATTTGTTAGGCATTATTATCCTAATCGCGGAAACGGGAGTTACCTTAGGATATATGAGATTACATGTTCACATTTTTATGGTTATGGGGGTTTAAACCCCGAAAAACGATTAGCTAGGGAAAAGGATTTAAGAACAAACAAAAAAAGGGAATTGAGTTTGTGGGAACTTTGGTAAAACTTGGCAAAATTTTCGGACGGTTTTTTTTGGCCCAAATTTGGGTGGGGGAATATCTCCTAGTTTGGGGAGTTTTGGGGGCGTTTTTTTTTTGTCCAAATTGAATTTCTTGAGTCTAGTTTTAATCAAAAAACCCCAAAAACCCAATGTAACGTAGGGGTAAAACTTTTGGCCTTTCTATGACGGTTTGAAAAAAGAAAATTTACCGGACCATTTAAGACGCAATTTTTGGGCCCCCCTTGGAAAATTTCGGCCCGTCAAATTTGACCTCCCGGCTCAAATGGTCATTGACCCTATTTATGGGAAGTTACGGACCATTTTGACGGCCCTTAAATTTATACGGCGCAAAATAAAGTGAGCCTTGCCGAAGCGGGAGTTTGAGATCGCTTATATATTTAAGTCCCACTTACGTTTTGGACATATTATTTTACCAAATCAGATACAAAAGCTCTCCAAAAACCCTCTCTTCCACTCCATAAACTAATCCAAGCCAAATCCAAGAGAGATTAAATATCAAGAGGCAAGAATCAATATACCCATGTGCTAGAAGTCTTGCTAGGTTTAATAAGCTCAAGGATTATTTGGATATTGAAGCTAGGGTTTTCACATGTTGATAAGCTTTCTCAAAGCTCATTCTTATGAGATAAAAGGTTAGTTTTCATACTTATTATATACTATTAAGAATGTTTATTTGTTGAACAACTTGGGTAGAAGGAAAAAGTGGAAGATGAGTTCTAAATGTAATTTTATAAAGTTTTTTTCGGTAGTAAAGCTTGAGATATGATTCTTAGTATGATATGGATATAATCTTGCTATGGAAAGTGGTAATGGTGATGAAGAAGCATTATATGAAAATGTGCTAAAATAGGTATGAAGTTGCTAGCATAAGTTGAACACGAGTGATGAATTTCGAAGGCTAAATCGAATACGTGAATGCACGATTTATGATATTGTGGATATTATTATGGTCATTGGGAGTTGTTTTGTGGTATAGTGGAAGTTGACGAAATAGGGGAAATGCTGCCCAATTTTCATTAGGTCATGAATTATTCTAGTTTGAATTTAGGAGTATCATTAAGGCCTAACCATGTTATAAATCCTTCCAAATGTAGATTATTCAAGCTTCAACTGGAACTAAATAGTTAAGGAGACAAAGAGGTATGTAAGGCTAACCCTTCAATAAGGTATATGTTCCCTTGCTATATATATGTATCCTTTCATGTGTTCCATAATGTCTTCCAAATGACTCTATCTCTAAGATTACAAAAAGCTTGACGATTCTCGATTACGTTCGCTTTATCTCTCTATTGTCTCTCTTATATGATAGATGATTCTCTAAGGATAGACATAATGAAAATGATGATGTCAATGATGATGATGATACTAATGAACTCCTACGTATACGGATTTAAGTATGTATGACTATCATGTAACACCGAGCTTATATGTATCGGGTATGATACCTATTGCACACACCACCGCAGTTAGGTACGATAACACCTAGGCCCTGGTGGGGCCAGGTATGTATGACACCGAGCCTTGTCATGGCCGAGTATGAAACCACCAAACCTTTATTGTCGGGTATGCTATGGTTACGAATATGTATATGAATACGAATATGTATATGAATACGGATATGAATAATATGGATGCAAATATGTATATTATCATGGACATGGATATGTATACGGATATGTACATAGGTATACACATATATGTATGTACACAAGCACGCAATAGAAATGGAAGGTCCCTATGAAAGGCAAGTAAGTAATATGATGATGGCTCTACTACTCCTCGATCTCCCATCCTATGCCATTTCTTGTAGCTTTTTATGCTCATATTATGATGCCGATTATGCTTTACATACTCAAGCATTATTTATCGGCACGTCCTTCTGTTTGTGGACGCTGCGTCATGCCCGCAGGTGGACAGGGAAACAGGATTGATCCATAGACTTCTCACTCAAGGACTACATAGAGGAGCTCCATTTCTTCCGGAGCTACAACTTTTGGTATTTATTCTTTGGTGTACATACCTATGCGCATGGGGTCTCTGTCCCTTCATATGATATGATATTCTTCTTAGAGGCTCGCACAATTGTGTATGGTTAGAGGTCTTGTAGCCTTGTCGCTTGTATTTTGTATATCATTTTGATAGCCTCGTCTACTTGTATATATGGATATGGGCATTGTTATTGATGATGATATAAATATGTTGTTGCTCAACGAGATTAGCACTATTGATGCATATAAATTATGAGTAAGCCATGTGGCTCACCTAGATATGAATACGAGAGTACGATAAGAGTGTACCCAAAGGGTTAGCACCGGGTGCCTGGTCATGCCCTCCACCGGGTCGCGACACCGATGAACGCTAGAAGGACGATGATGTGATAGTTGGATGCAAACAAGTAGTTAAGGAGAAGTGCGGGTCAAAATGAGCTAAGACAATGAAAGGACGAGTCATGTGGAACGGATGCGTTGAATATCAACTTTTAATGGTATAGTATAGACATAAATCTAATTACGAACCTAGAAAGCAAGGAGAATTTCAAGGATATTAAGAAGATAGTCGTGGAGAAAGACTAGGCTAAAGGAGCGTGGTATAAATGCACTCCATAAGGGGCCTAAGAAATTCCCGATGTCCCCATGAATTCATTATCCTGGGAACTACTAGCCATGAAAGGTGTAAGTTGAAAAGACAATAAAGAAGGCATCTCGAATTGATCTGATATTTGGCGAGCGTTTGATTTGATTTGACAAGACCTCAACTAATTTTATCACGACCCAACTAGAGGGCCATGACGGGCACTCCTGGCTAACCCACAAAGACCGCTAAACATACATCTCATAATCACTTCGCTGAATTTGCAAAGATAGTTTCATGGATATCATAATATCTAAGGACACATATATCACAACATAACACACATCTTTATATGATTTTTTAATAACTATGCCCATAAACACAAGACAACAAGATCCATATAATATAATACAACAATATGAACCGATAAGGTTATGAAAAGTCTATCGGTACACACATGTCTTCGAGCCTCCACATAGAAACATGTTTTTGACTATAAGGCACTAATACCAATAGTCCGCCGCTCCGAAGTAAATGGAGCTTCCCGAGATTTCACCGATGAAGCTCTATAGGTCGATCCGTCTCCCGTCTACCTCGCGGGCATGAACGCAAATGGCCCACAAGAGGGGACGTCACATTTAACAGTTGTACCGAGTAATGTAAGGCATTTAATAATAACATAACAAGAAATATGGAACATAACATGAGATAAAGATAACTCCGTATCTGATCTAAGGCGGGTACCATGCATGCTAACTTTAACTTTTAGACCGACATTATAAATATATATATATAAGTAATCTGCCAGACCATATAGGTATTAGTAAGTAAGCGCCGCCCCGCCATGTAGGCGGTTTAATATTAGGCCCGCTCCGGGATAAATCATTTCACGCCGCCCACTAGTGGTGCCCCGCCCGCCATGTAGGCACGGTGTTATCTTTGCCCGACCGTGTAGGCACGGTGTTATCTTGCTCCTCGCCACGGTAGTACCTGTTATCTTGCCCTACCACGTAGGCACGATGTTATCTTGTCCCGCCTATCGAGGCGCGGTAATATATATATAGTATCTTGCCCTACCATGGCGCGGTGTGAAAGAAAATACTTACATATATATAAAGCATGCATGAGAACCCAATCAAAAGCCACAACTCTATCTGAGCGACGTAAGGTCGGCTGTAGACTCGATATATTATGGAACAATCATCATCGCCGCATCTCACCTTGAAGGACAACTATTATAAGGTGAGATCAACAACAATGAATAAAATTATGAAATCGTGAAATAAGCACAATAATCTCATAACAAAGATCAAATCCATAAGCTTTGGAATTCTCAGAATGGGATCATCATTACGTTCATAATAGAAAACATTCATCTTTAGTATCATAAGACGCTTTTAAGGAAGCATGAACTTCTAACTTTGGAAGTAAGAAGGTTATGGAAACATAGATGGAATCATAACGTAGGAATCATGCGGTTTGAAAGAAAGGGATTAGCTCTAAACATACCTTTTCGGTCGCCTTAACTTTAACTACTTGACGCTTGTCCTCCCAAGCTCGTAATCTATATTCAAGAGAATTCATGCTATTCTTAGGCTTATCGTCATATGCTTATCTTAAGCCTCCAAATTAAACCCCTTTAGAATCTCAAAATTCGGCAGCATCTCTTATATCTTCTACTCCTCTAATCTTCAAAACAACTCCAAAGCACGATAAAACATCAACAATTCCATAATCAAAAAATTACATTCAAACTATACTCAATTCAATCCCAAAACTTCTTTTCATAATCAACCCATAACAACAACTTCATACAACCCCTTATATACTCGTATACGATAATTCCTTAACATCATTATTATCCCTCATAATAAGATTATGCTCAAAACATACTAATAATTATAACTCAAGTCAATTCTCAACTCAAAATATCATCAATTGTGATATTTGAACTTTTCCCTCCAAATTTCCTCTCTCCTCAAATCCTAACATAACTAACAAACAAACTCATAAACATGAAACTATGAAATCTTAATTAAAAATTCAAGAACACTTCAATTCCATGTTTCTCCACCTAAAAATACTCACCCCAACATCTTCAGCAAAGAGAGCAGTTTTGTAGACCTCACTTGGAAACCCTTAACCACTTAATATTTACTTTGATCCTTGGTTTGGGCTTGGAAACATGTTGGGTGGAGAAATTTTTAGGACTTCCTAGGACTTGATCTATGTTAAAAATGAAATAAAAAGACTTGTAGGAACATATGTGCAGGTCGTAGAAGTTGGAAGAAGGTTCTAGAGAGTTTTGGGATAAGTTTGAGAGGCCTGAGATTGGATGAATGTCAGGGAGATTCTAGAGAGGTGTGGAGGGTGAGAGATGGGCGAGAATTGATGAAAAATGATGAGTTAGATGACTTAAAGGTATATATAATAGTCCAATTCGGTTTTGGGCTAATGACGAAATTGTTGGGCCATTTTAATTGGTTTTCTAGAATTTCCAGCAAGAGGTTCATGGGTGTTTGATGCCCATTTTAAAATGCCCATAACTCCCTACTCGATGTTGTATTAACAAACGATTTTTGAGTTGGAAACTAGACTCGACGAACTTCATTTTTGGCTCTTGAAACACCACAAAACTCCCGATATACCCGAAGATATACCCCCTTCCAAAGTTGACCCAAAATTTTGCCAACTTTTTTTCAAATTTTCAACAAACTTATTGTCTTCGATTTGCTTGATCCCGGAATCTTTAATCTCTCCATAACATATTTATCATTAATAATACTTGATAAGGGTTCCAAGATCCTTTTTGAGTTACAAGTTTATTTCCAACGCAAACAATGAAAAAAATTCATCCTTTACTTCAGAAACGTAGTTCTCACGGCTTGTACCTTTGTCAAAACTTCATGGACGTGTTTTTGCTTCCTATTAATACGTGAAATATGTGGCATGATCATGCTCTAAAGTGTGAGGTAACATCCTTCCCCCTTAGAAACATTCATCCCTGGGATGTCAGCTTGCAAGCTTACGACGCTTTCATTAGTTTCTTGAAAGAGTTGTCCTCCTTTAGTTCCCTCGATCTCCATACGGTACACAATGGGCATGAGTCTCCTTTCATATTCTCCAAGAAAGATGGAAAAATGATTCATTAGTTCCATATCCTCATGTTCTTATCTATGTACCGCGGTGGTCCAAAGGATAATTTCCCACCGTCCCGGGGCCCACATACATTAAAACGGTCTTAACTCATGATTTGCTATGCTATCCTGCCGATCCGTGAGTTACATGCTTAAAAGTTTTACTCTTTAACCTTGCTCCTTATTTCATTACTAGAAACAAACTCTTTGTCTCGTATATGGCACCCTTTCCTTACGAGGGCTCTCGGCAACTTTAGATTATCATTGGTACTGTCGAACTCGCACCATTAGTATCGGGTACGTTTCATTAGGTGATTGTTTATATAGTTCTATGTCATACACTCACAATTGATATAATCCCTGTCCGTTTGGAATTTCACAACTTACGAGGTACTTTCTAATCTCAAAGTATTGTGCCTTTGCTATCCATAGGCACACTATCTTCCTTTCGCTTCAATGTCATTGAACTTCTTATAAATATTCCTCTTTTAAAGAACTTCTGCCTCTCCGTTCTAGTGCTACAAGTTTGTTAGTAGTCCCGATTGTCCCTTATATTTATTCCCGGTCACAGCATGCCCTTCTGACCCAAATCGACACCCTTGAGTATAATCTTCCAATATCTAAACCGCGGCAAAATTTTCCTATGCGAGTGATTCGAGTCAATGTCGAGATACAATATGCATCTAGAACTTATTCTCCTTCCTATATTTGTCTCATGATATACTTGCATCTAATCCATTCTCACTTTTCTTTGGCACATCCTTAACATATCGAAATTTGACTCCTTCAATCCAATATATTTCCCTCTTTTGAACTTGGGAATATTATGGCTCCATTTTAGAACCGAATTTGTTCTCCCCCCCCCCTCCCCTTTTAAGCGATGTTCCATATACCAAAGAATCCTTCGAGCCCGAACCGTCTTTATAGTTGATACACTCAAATTACACTCTATTAATGGTATAAATGATGACGTATCCTCCATATAGTAACCCAACAAGGTTTGGGTCAAATCCCAAAGGAATAAGGTGTGAAAAGGTCACAGTCCCGAGGATGCCGAGTTTAGGTCTAATGTCTTAATCCAATGATTTTGGTAATAGTTGGTTTTTCTATGACTAATTGCTATCTACTTGCTTTGGTGGAAATTTATGAAAGAAACTAAGGTTGTGTCCCCTCGTTAAATAGAGCTATCATGGGTATTGATCTTGATATACTTCTAATGGATCATTATATGAATGCACTTAATCTCTATATGAATCTCTACTATTACCCAATAATTAAAGATTATCTATTTCTATGATTTTCTCAAATATAAGAAAGTAACTATGAAGAACGATTAATCATGCCAAGTGAATTTTTTTTTTCCTAAGTGAATTTATTAAACAACCCGAGTTTAAAGCTTGAGTCCTTGTTATTTATTCTTACCAACCCTAATTATTTTCCCAAATAAATCAAGGTTTATGGCTTTAATCAATATTTGCAACCATTAATTATGAATGAAGACTGAAGAATAAATAAACCCTAATAATCCATTATGTGTATACCAATCACAACCCAATCACAAAACACCCATCATTGGGTTCACAACCCTAGCAAAGGAATTTAGCTACTCATGACAAAGAACAAGAAATAAGAAATTGAAGAATTCATAATTGCTTACTTTGGAAGAAAAGAGGAATTGATAATACTTGAATTGATTTTTGAACCTTCAAAAACTAGAAAGTATTTTATGTTCTAAGCCAAAAGTCAAAATATAATAACTGATGCTAATTAAAACCCTACAATGGACTATTTATAGGTTTCAAAAACGTAAAATTATAGAATTTGCACTTAAGTCCTAGGCGGTACTTATACGGTCCGAGACAACTTTCCAAGACCGTATAAGACCTTATACGGCCTTCATCCAGTGACCAGAGAATTATACGAACATCCTTCCACGGTTCTTATAATGTTATAAGCAACTCAACTGCATTAAACTCGCCCCGTGAAGCATCTTCCAACATCGTCGCATCTACTTATATAGATAATATTGTATTGTCTGTAAGTGTCCGTGGTTCAAAGATCCATCCACTGTGACATTCTGTTATGTTGCCACCTTTTGTACGACCAGAAATACGGTCCGTGCAACTTTATACGGACTATGAAAATCAAGCTTCAAAGGCAACTTTTCTGTAACTTTTACTTCTTGAACCTGTACTTCCCGATTTACCTAAAACATGTCAAAAACACATCAAAACAACACATACTTGCCTAAAAACAAGTAAAACTTCTCGAAAAAGAGTATCAAATGTGCCATAATTTCCCAGCACATCAATACCCCCAACTTAAAGTCTTTGCTTGTCCTCAAGCAAGTAGTGGACGCAACTAGGACTCAACTAACATCTAGATATCATAGAGTAATAATGTCTACATTGGTTTTGACTCTGAACTACCGGCATGCATGTTTTTTTCTTCCAAGGAGCTCCCCCCATTTTTCGATTGTCAAACCATATACACACCCTAAGAACGCTATGACTAACAACAACTAAGCTTCAATATATAACATCACCTTATCGAGCATATTATGATGCACACAAACGCTACTTTAGGCGGTCACTTCAATTTGCTTGAATTTCATCGTTATGCCATCACATAGACTAAAGAATGTCCCAACACACATATGTACAATAAGAATGGGACGAAGACAAACGAGAAAAGAAAAACACTCACACTCACAAAGAATTTCATATCTACACATACAAATGCCATAGGCTTGTATATTTTATATGTTTTCACCCTAGGCTCGTTCGGTATGGATCACATTAGGACTTGTTTTGGCTTGTAATGTAGGCTTAGGGACGGGTAGGATACATTTTGGATATTAGTGACTTCCCCCTCCTTGAACACTACTGTCACGACCCAACCCCGTAGGCCGTGACTAGTGCCTGATCAGGGCACCCAAACACTTCCTCAGATAATATCAAACACATCCGTATATAATGTGTCGACAAGGCTGTGTTTCAAATTTATATAATTTTCAAAAAAATTCAAGAGTTTTCTTTGTTTTACTGACTATCCAAAATAACCCCGCACGCAAAATACCAACAAAGGCCACACATGTACAACAAAACAACACATATACATATGCAAAGCCGACAAGGCTATCAAATGGCGCAGAACGTTCCAAAAAACATAGATGCGCAAGCCGACAACGGGATCGCCCAAACACAACATATACAAACACAATCGCACAGAAGTAGGCACAACCCACAAACATGTCCACAGACCTCTAAACGTACGTTACGTAATCATATGACGGATTGTGGACCCCGCCGTACCCCGAACGAATATATACAATGCAACGAACGAATATATATACCAAAAGTAGGCTCCTGAATGTGTGGGGAGCATCCAAATAACATGTAAGAAGGTGTCCTAAACCAGCGGATCACCAAACGTGCGTCCGTACCGGAACGGCATGAAACGTTTCCCCCCCGAAGAAAGCGGGGTATGAAATATGTATTGAGTATGCAAAGTAAAAATGTAGTATACAAATCGAGTCGAAATCGAAATAGAGAGCGTAAAGTAAATGCATTTCCAAAATATCAAAATGTCACTTCAAAATATAAATCATGCGTAGGGCACGGAAATATGGTCGCACACTCCGTCGATGGCGCCATAACACAAGATAACACCGTAAAAGTTTCAAATCTCCGTATCCCCGTCACATATCATATACAAGATATCGCCATACACAGATAACACCAAATATAGGGACCGACCCTCGAGCGAGGAGCTCGGTGAACCATAAACACAAGATAACACCGAAGTATATCATAATGCGCACGACAACGGAACCGGCCCGGACTCGGCGAAGGATATAACGAACGCACGAACGGAGTAGCGAGGAATCATATGCATCAAATCATTGTCATAATCTAAAAGATAAGTAAAATAGTCATATTGGAAATCGAAATAATAATTACAACATTTTCTTTCAAAAGTTATCGAAATTACACAAAAGGGCGTCGCGGGACCCACAGACGGGTGCAGACCCGAGCTGGGCCCGCCTATGAAAAACATACTCGTCTAACATCATACAATCTCCTACGAAAATCTCAAAGCAATCCGAGCTTTTCTGTGAAAGTTATGGCGTTTGTAGTTTTAGAACCATTTAAGAATAAACTCAAAAAAAATCAGCTTTCATGTAACTTTTGCAACTTATAAATTTCAAGGTCATAAGGATAAATGTTTTGTCATGTCAACATAAGAATACCAAGGAACAAATGCGAATCATAGACATGCTCGGATTGCGAGAATAGAGTTTCCTCGAGGCTTGTATCATAGCCTATTTTAACGAAGGCATGCCAAAAAGAAAGGTTGCTTTACATACCTCAAACGCTCTCCAATATGATCCAAACTCAAGCTAAATCCAACCTATGATTCGGGCTGCCCACGATCTATAAACAAGCCATAAAATGCCAAACATTAGCTAAAGACTTTTTGGGCATTAAATTCCAATTTCGCCCCTAATTCTACAGAAATTTGGGCAGCATTTCCCCTGTAAATAGGCTACCCCGAGAATTTAACTCGGCCAAATCAATCAACAACAACATCAATAACCAACCTAGAAACATCAACAACCAATCCGAAAGGTAATTCAACATTAATAACTCTCTTTTCCATCATTCGACAACATTCATAAATTCAATTCAACGGCTTACCTTCAAGCCAACATTGACGCTTATACATTCACATACTACCCCGAACCCATACCAAAAATATTTAAAGACATTCTAAGCAATTCATACAACATTTCCAACAACCCAAATTTTTCTCCAATTCAGCCGAATTCAGCCCCCAACCCGAGAACCTCACTTTAATCCATTCCTTATTTTCAATTCATGATTTGCATACACAATTCACATTCTACAATGCTATTCTCATCAATATACAAACTACATTAAATGCACAATAGTCTCCAAATCAGTCCGCAACAACTACAAAATCTGTTTGAGTCATTCAACATTCATTTCCAACATAGAATTCATAACGACGACGAATAAAACATTAAGCGATATTAATTCGTTCATTGTCATATAATATGACCCATTTCGACCAACACTACACATATACATATATGGATGATTCTCATTCATTCCTTCACCTTACAATGATCACACCATGATAACTAGACTATAATTCATGGCTTCAACACAACACAACACACACCCACTCTACACGGCTAACACCACACACACAACTCACTTCCAACATGCCATTTTTCATGATTTTCATTCAATTTAACATACTACAAGAAGCATACAACCTTCATAACATATAAACAAGATCAAATCTTACCTTTCTTTCTTCAACTTCACAATAGACTAGGGTTTCCCATGATGAAAAATAATGGGTTGATCGCTCCAACGACACCTCCAAGCTACTTAGGGACCTCAATATAGTGGGTTTGCATCAATGGAATAATTTTGGGATGGCTTGAAATGGGACTTGATTTTCAGCCCCTTTGGCCGAGAGCTCTCCTTGTGTGGTGTTCTTCACCTCTTTTTTTTTCTAAGTGTTAAAAATGAAGCAAATGAATACTAGTAGGCATCTTTTATGCTAGCAAGACTTGGTCAAGTGTCCCTTGGCCCACATTAATGTGTTGTCCCAATTAAAAGTTGACACAAAATTGTGTGGGGGCCTCATCCCACTCACACGGCCACCATAGAAAATGGATGACTTTTTCAACTTCTAATTTTATCACTTTTGATCCCAAATTCTCCTAATTATTCCATGCCCACAAATTCATGAACAACTTATGTCTTAAAAAAAATCCAAGGTCAAAAATTCCGACTTTATATCCCGGAATAGTTTTGTCCTTAACTTATCATAATTAATCCGGATTGTTTCAATGTACAAAAATACGGGTTCTAACAACTACAACATCTCTTCACCTTAATTCACCTCTTTTCTTTCCAACCCCTTTATTTTCTTTCAAGTTTTCGACCTCGATGTGGTTTTATTCCTATCCAACTTGTAAATCTTTTTTTGTGTTACAATTTATATATATATATATATATATATATATATATATATATGTATATGTATATGTATGCAGCTACCACATCAAATTCCACCACCCCCAACTTATGTTTTTTTTTTGCCTCATCTATCTAGTAGCATCAAGGAGGGAACGGGTGCGAAGATGGATTAATTGTACAAAGGGTAAGGTTTCATAATTGGCTAGCCAAGAAAAAGGTCAAAAGGCTCAAAATGGGAAACTAGGGATATTTTCAATTTTTTAGTGAGGCTTATTTAGGCAAAGTGACTAGTTATACAAAGAAAG
>NW_026717513.1:0-15083 GCF_029784015.1 Lycium ferocissimum | reverse complement strand
AAGTAAGGGTCGGGTGCCCATCATGCCCTATCGAAAATTAGGGTGTGACAGTGCGCCAAAAATTCGTAGCTTTTTGGGATTGGCAAATTATTACAGGAAGTTTGTGGAAGGTTTTTCGTCCATAGCCTTGCCATTGACTAAATTGACACAGAAGGCTGCTAAGTTTCAGTGGTCTGAAGCTTGTGAAAAGAGTTACCAAGAGCTTAAGACAAGGTTGACTTCGGCTCCTATTTTGACTTTAGCTTCTGGGTCTGGTGGATATGTGGTGTATTGTGATGCTTCCAGAATGGGTTTGGGTTGTGTATTAATGCAGAACGGTAAGATGATTGCTTATGCTTCGTGATAGTTGAAGAAGTATGAGAAGAATTATCCGACTCATGACTTAGAGTTGGCTGCCGTGGTATTTGCCTTAAAAATTTGGTGTCATTATTTGTATAGTGAGAACTGCGATGTTTTTACTGACCATAAAAGCTTGCAATATATCTTTAGGCAGCGAGAGTTGAATCTCAGATAGCGGAGGTGGTTGGAGTTATTAAAAGACTATGACTTGAATATTTTGTATCATCCTGGTAAGGCCAATGTGGTTGCTGATGCTTTGAGTAGAAAATCTATTAGCACGTTGGCTTATTTGCGTGCACATGACATGCCCATGGGGAAGGAAATTCGAAGACTTGCTAGTCTTGGGATCCGAATTGATGAAACCAAAGATGGAGAGTTAGTGGGAATCATGCCATCACGGTCTGACATCGTGGAAAGGATTAAATCCAAGCAATACGATGATGAGCTTCTGGCAAAGCAAAAAGATGGAGTGGAAAGGGGTGAGTGCACTTTATTTACTGTTGGGATGGTGGCTTATGAATTGAAGTTGCCATCCGATATAGCCATGGTGCACCCTGTGTTTCACTTTTCGATGTTGAGGTTGTACAAACCTAATCCTTCCCATGTGTTGAACCATGAAGAGATTGAAATTAATGAAGGGTTAACCTATGAAGAAAAATCGGTTCAGATTCTAGATCGCCATGTTAGAAGGTTGAGAACAAAGGATGTGGCATCAGTTAAAGTATTATGGCGAAACCATAACACTGAGGAAGCTACTTGGGAAGTAGAGGAAGACATGAAGAAGAGATATCCTCACTTGTTCCCAATTGTAGGTATGAGTTAAGGTTTTAGTTATTCTTAGATTGAATGATTTCGTTGATTGATACAACCCGTGTGTGGTGCCCTTTTTCCCGACTATTATTCTCATTCGAGGACGAATGAATCTTAAGAGAGGGATAGTGTAACATCCCGTAAATCCGTATAGAGTGTGAAAGCATTGTATGAGTCCTTTGGAGTCTTATATGTTGGGTTACGTGCATGACTTTAGGCTAAAGACCCTAGGGGAGATGGTCAAAATGAAAATTCACTACAGTTTCACTAAAAGGAGGTTTGATGGTCGTCCTTTGTACCATCGATCGGTTCGACGCTCCGTCCTTTGCACCGTAGAAAGTAAGGAAGAGAAAGTTCTCACTGGAAATTTCATGACTTTGACGGAGCAGATTGACGCTCCGTCGATCTGTTCGATGCTTCGTCGTTTGTACCGTAGAATTGACCTAGCACAAAGACCATTCGACGGAGCAGATCGGCACTCAGTCGTTTGTACCGTCGATTGTGCCTGATGGGCTGAAATTATATAAGTCGCAAAATTTTAGTTTTTCTTCCATTCTTTTCACTCTCAAAAACCCTAAGGACGAAAAATATCTCTCTAGGCTCCAACACTAAGGTAAGAACATCTTAATCATTGATTATCAATCCTAACATCAAACCCATGATTCTTAACATGATTCTTGTGACTAAAACCTAGGGTTTGCAACATAATTCTTCCTAAAGTGATTCAAGCTAGGGTTTAGTGTTCATCTCTAGAAAAGTGAATTGTTAAACTTTTTTTAACATACTAAGGTATGTCTCTTTAAAAATAAAATCCTTTTTGAATATAAAGGTAATTTATATGTCTCTTTTGCAAACTCTCTTGAAAGATTGATTCTTTATATAAGCATGTTTTGAATGATATGATGAATTGGTTTTACACTCTTGAAATTTGTTACATGTTTTGATTAATGGTTAATGTGCGTGAGGGGACAAGCCCACATTAAACATAGAATGTATAAACCTTATAAGTTGCATGATATGATAAGTGTTTGCAAGGCATTCTTTGAAATAAACATTCTTTCTTTAGATCGGCATAATGAACTTGAAAAACCATTGTTGACTTGGTTTCATTGAAAACTCGTTTTGTGTTTTGCCTTGCTATTCGAGGAAGAGTAGCCACTATGGATCCTAGTGTATTAATTGCTTCGCATTCGGAGGGAAGAGTGGCCACTTCTGGGTTCGTTACGTGGGGTGTATTAATTGCCTTGCTATTCGGGAGGAAGGGTAGCCACCGTAAATCCATATTCTGGTGTATTGCGCAGTGTTGTTGATGTTGAGTTGGGCCTATATGGGCGATTGTGATATCCATCTTTATTATGGAACCGGTATTTATGACCGATTGACGAAAGCATAATTGAAACTGGGATTTTTAAATGGCTTTGTAAACTCGTTTAACAAATGATATTAAGAATCACAAAGTGGAATAAACTCGTCTTTATACTATCTTTTCGTTTGAATTCTTTACGTATTATTGTACTCTATTTTCATATTATTTGTTGTCCCCGAGGCACTCACCGAGTACGAAGTCAAACATACCATTATTTTTTTTATGGTATGTTAGGTAACGAAGAAGAAAGTGGTTCTTGATACCTGTGCGCTTTAGGAAGGACTTGCTATTGTCCGATTTGGTGAGCCCACACGTTCATTCGTGGGACACACTATTTATTTATTCTTTCATTATGTTAGTTTTCGGGCTGCGTCCCGATGAGTCAGACTATTAATCCTTTGTCTTAGAAGCTCCACAAAGATACATTCTTGTGGGTAGTTGTTAAGTTATTGATTAACTCTCCGGCACGTTGTTACGTTTGACTAAGTATTGATTAGTAAAGACTTCCGCTGATTTAATTCATATATGCATGATTCGTTTACCTTTATTTTATAAACTGTTGGAGGTGAATGTTGAACCTGGTGGGTTCAAGTGTTATTATTGTGTCGTTTAGGTTCTTCCAATGTTGTTCATGACGTGAGATGCCAGTCACATCTAGGGTGGGTTTTGGGGCGTGACACCATGGTTGGGCAACGGGTTCATGTTCACATTGGGAGCTGCGGTTTCTGACGATTTCTCTCTTGTCAATCAGATCTTGGATTTTGTGCTTGAGGTTTGTACAGTCTTCTGTGCGGTGCCCATTTCCTCCTAAATGATAGGCATAGGTCTAATCGGCCTGATAGAATCTATTTCCAGGTTGTGCTGGTTTTGGTGGAACCTTCTGAATAAAACCCGGGGCCAATAACCTTTCGAAGAGTCGAGCACTAGGATCGAGAAGCGTGGTGAATTCCCTTACTGGCCTCCTCTCGAAAGTAGGACGTAGAGCATTGTATGTTGGGGGTGGCAGTTGATTTTTATAGTTTTAGGGTGGTTGATATTCTTGGGGTTGGTTATTTGGGCAATAATTCTATTGGGGTAGTGCTTGGTTGGTGGGAGCGGACACACGGACACTAGGCGGAGCCGTGTAAGCTGGTACAGTAGTGGTAAAGTTGGGCTGTGCGTAGTACACAGATGTTGGATAATTTATGAGGGGTGTAGCTATGTGGGTGGATTGTGATTCTTTTGGGATCGAATTTGGAGTGTGAGATACGTTTGCCACGTCCTCTTTTTTCTTGCAGAAGATTCCTACAAAGAGCTTGTCCAGACGCCTTGTTGAAGACGCTTCTATCGTCCTGGATTTGAGGCCATCTTCTATAGCCTCTCCCATTTTTACCAATTCAGCAAACAGTCTTCCGGCCATGGATAGTATTCTGTCGTAGAAATCAGGTTCTTGGGACCTGATGAACACAAAGACTAGCACTCCTTCACACATTGGAGGCAGCACATGGGCCGCCTCGGCCCTCCATATGCTGGCAAATTCCTTATAGTTCTCACTTGATTTCTGTTTGACCTTTTTAAGATAATAGCGGCCTGGCACTGTTTCGACGTTGAAGCGTAACCTTTCCATGAAGGATTCTGCCATGTCATCCTAGGTGTGCCTCTAACGCATAACTTGAGTTGCGAACCATTCAGCGGCTTTCCCAGTCTGGCTACGACTGAATAGTCGTATGATTAGAGGCTCATTTTTCTTTACTCCGACCAATTGGTCACAGTAGGATCGGAGGTGTGCCTTAGGATTCCCTGCTCCATTGAACATCTCAAATTTTGGGATTTTGAATCCTTCCGGTAGGTCTAGATCTGGATGCATGCACAAAATCATCATACCATAAGACCGTAGCCTTTCTTGCTGACCTGTTGGACTTCTCCAGTAATTCCTCCATCGTTTTCTCCATATCTCTTTCCCGCTTATCCTGTTCGGCTCTCCAGGCCCTTTCCATTTATTTATAATGGTCTAGTTCCTTATGCCCCGGAGGACATTTGCTGGGGATATTGGGACTGAAGAATGAGATGTGGTGGGTGGTATGGTTGAGCGGGGCATTGGTGGTTTGCCTAGTCGGCGGAGCTGGAGCACGCAACTAGCCTTCCGGACCAACAGGATGAGGAACCTAGTAAGAAGGAACTGAGTGGGTGGTCCCTGGGACTTGGGTGTATCTTGTTAGGGGAGGATTGCGGTAAGAAGTTGTAATTTGATTCGGGTTGGTAGAGCTTAGTGGAGGTCGGATAGCTCCTGGCGGGTATATAGGGAAATGATTGGTCATTGGCGTGCCTCTTGTCCATATTCATTGCCTCATTCCAGGCTACCTTTTATTGTAGAGCCATAACGGCAGTTAGTAGTGTTACACCCTGTGCTTGCGGAGAAGCACTGATCAAATTTGAGCGTAAGTATGTTGAACTATGGCTTAATAAAACAATTTTGGAGTATAAGGGATGAAGCATTATTAAGATTATTTTTATGAATAAAGGATGCATATGAAGAATTCCGAAAGGTCCTATAACGAATTGAGTAGAAGGAGTTGAGTTAGTATGACTTGGAAAAAAGATGAGTGTTACTTTGAAGAACAAAGTATGAGCCAAATTAGGGAAAGAATATCTTTTAGTATATGAGGAGTTTTGAAGTAAAGCAAAAGACTAAATTGAATTTCATGAAGTCTAGTTTCTAACGCAACAAACCGCTCGTCAATACGACGTTGGAGTAGAGAATTATGGACGTTACAATTCAGGCTGGCAGAGCAAAAGCGCGCATTGTACAAGGCGCTTGTGTGTTCTGAGGTCCGGCCACCCCCCCCCCCTTCCTAAACATATCCCAAATCCTCTAGAACACTCCCCCCACTTCCACAACATACACATATATTCCTACAAGTCTGTATGACAATTTTTGTCAGTTTTATTTCATTTTTAACGTAACCCCTAGTCCTAGAAATCCTTAGAAACCTCTCCAAACATATTCCAACATATTTCCAAGCCTAAACCAAGGATCAAAGTGAAGATTAAAGTGGTTAAGAGTTCCAAGTAAGGTCTACACTTGTCTCCTCTTCTTGAAGATGTTTGGGTGAGTATTTTTAAGATGGATTAACCATGGAATTGAAGTGTTCTTGAATTTTGAGGTAAGATTTCATCTTAGTTTCATGCTTATGAGTTTGTTTGGTAATTATGTTAAGATTTGAGGAGAAGAAAATTGGAAGAAAAGTTCAAATATGCATTTGATGATATTTTGAGCTGTGAATTAACTTGAGTTATAATTATTAATATGTTTTGAGCATAATCTTGTTATGAGGGATAATAATGATGTTAAGGAATTGTCGTACACGAGTGTATAAGGGGTTGTATGAAGTTGTTGTTATGGATTGATTATGAAAAGAAGTTTTGAGATTGAATTGAGCATAGTGTGAATGTAATCTTTTGATTATGGAATTGTTGATGTTTTATTGTGCTTTGGGAGTTGTTTTGAAGATTGGAGGGAGTAGAAGATATAGGGGAGATGTTTAATTTTGCGTATTCTAAAGGGGTATAATTTGAAGGCTTAAGATAAGCATACGACGACAAGCCTAACAATAGTGTGAATTTTCTTGAATGTAGATATACAAGCTTGGGAGGACAATCATTAGGTAGTTAAGGAGACCGAAAAGGTATGTTAAGGCTAAACCCTTTCTTTCTAAAGGCATGATTCTTTTCTTATGATCCACACATGCTTTCCATAACATCCTTATTCCCCAAAAGCTAGAAGTTCATGATTCTCAAAGTTCTTATGATGCCAAAGATAGATGTGTTCTATGATGATAACGATGACGGTGATGATCCCATTCTAGAGATTCCAAAGCTTATGGATTTGATGCTATTATGAGATTATTGAGCTAATTTCATGATTTTCTCAATTTTATTCATTGTTGTTGATCTCACCTTATGTTACTTGTTCCTTTGAGGTGAGATATAGCGATGACGATGATTTCATAATGACGCATCGGAGGTTACCGATCGTACGTCACTACGATAAAGTAGTAGCTCTTGTTTAGGCTCTCATGCAAGCTATTTATTTTATATATGTATATAGCTATTTTATGACACCGAGCCTTATTATGACCGGGTATCGACATTACCGAGTCCTACGAAGGCCGAAAACTGATATTACCGAGTCCTATTATGGCCGGGTACCTATATTATCGAGTCCTATTACGGCCGGGTACCGCTATTACCGAGTCCTATTAAGGTTGGATACCGATATTACCGAGCCTTACTATGGCCAGGTACCAATATTGTATAGGTATGTAGGTGGATATACACAATGTTTCTTATAGACAAAGGTTAAGTAAGCATGACGAATGTCTTAAAAGGTATCATGAGGTATAAATGGTTCATTTATCTTACACTATCTTCCTTCTTTTATCATGTTACTATTCATGCCTTACATACTCAGTACATTGCTCGTACTGACGTCCTTTCTTGTGGACGCTGCGATCATGCCCGCAGGGAAGTAGGGAGGCGGATTTGATCCTTAGGAGCTTCATCAGCGGAGTTTCAGGAGCACTCCATTTGCTTCGGACCCGTAGTCTATTGGTATTACTCTTTTGTACATATACTTGGGCATGGAATAGGCCTGCCCCGTCTGTAAAGATTTTTGTATTCAAGATAGAGGCTCGTAGACAAATGTATGTAGCTAGATGTCCCCTAACCTTATTAGTTCATATTGTTGTATAATATTTTGGCAGCCTTATCGGCTTGTGATGATGTGCATAATTGTTGATGATTATATAGAAATGTGCCGTCATCTTGCGACATATGCCCTTATAGATCATAATACCCATGAGCTATCTTTGTGGTCCATTAGAGATGATTATGAAATGTATGTTCAGAGGTGCTCGGAAGGGTGGTTCCGGGTGCCCGTCATGGCCCTCTGGTTGGGTCGTGACAAAAGTGGTATCAGAGAAGTTCGTCCTAGGGTATGTCTACGAGCCGTGTCCAGTAGAGTCTTGTTTATAAGTGTGAAGCGTGCCACACTTATAAATAAGAGGCTGCAGGGCATTTAGGAACCATTGACCCTTCCTTCTCATCTTAGGTCGTGCCGTAGAGCTAAATTATAGGATGTGATGTCCTTAATTCTAAACGTAAATGTTTTGATTGTGGTTAAGCAGTTGATTATGCCGCTAGGAGGTAATTGATGAGAATTGAAGTTGATACTCCGAAAGGTATGTTTCCTACCTTATTAATAGTGGTAGACTTTGATATAAGAACTTGAGCTAGATATTATGGGTATTGGGATCGCTCTTTGAGGCATTGGATGTGTTTTCTGGGCTGTGTGCAGAAATGAGGCAGTAAGAAGTATAGAGGAAACTCTGCCAAAATTTTTACAAATTGAATTGTTTGAATGTCTATGCTATAGAGAAAGAATGAAGGGAAAATGTGACAATCGGATGTTTGGTAAGTTATGATTGAATGAAAAATTATGAGACACTTTCAAAGAGAATTTTTAGAATGATTTTAATTTAATTTAAGGGAAGAACCATGGAGGGGAAAAATGATTAGTAATTAACGAAACTTGAATGGGTTGCATTCGAGATTTCAGATAATTGAGACTCATTGAAGCTAAAGGGAAAGTTGACACTAAGAATTTATAGATTGGTGAGTAAGAGATAACGAAACGATATGGATATGGGAAAGGAAGTTAACGAGTAGGGGAAAGTTTTACTCTAGAAGTTTATATATATACATAAGATCAAGACGGATTGATGACAGGTACACAGACTCATTTTATCGGACTTTCCTATATGATGTGGGTTGACATTGGGATTTAGAAGTCACCAGTCATTCGACTTCAAGGGGATTCTGAGAATTTGATAGTTGATACTATTCTGAGAATCATTATGGCCAAGTTACTTCGGGTATTAATGATGACCTTGAACTCAAGAATGAGAAATGGTTAGGTAAGTTGGATTGCAATTATTATTGTCTTCTGGATTGTTTATATAACTTCTAAATGTGATGTTGCTTGGCTGACGAAGGAAGTAGAGATTGTATCAACCTTCTAAGAAGGCTTTACCTCTTTTTTTTTCCTAGACGGGTGTTGTGAAAGTTATTTGACGATAGGGAAATTAGGTGCGAGGTCAGTTTATGTGTAAGAAGAGAAGAGAGTAGGTGTACAAGTGAATATAAAATATCGGAAGGATCGATTCGGCTGTTGCAGGAAAGTAAAGGATGCGAGGTTGATTATTTTAGACAAAGAGACAGGGTACAAGTACGAGTAAAGATTTTTAAGTAAAGTTATATTGACAGGGTTTACAGTTAGGATGTAGAAATATATGCTAGGAAGACCTATAGATATAGACATACGAAAAAGAAAAAAAAAAGAACAATATGAGAAACGAGAATAACCCGAGGGAAATTAGGAGCATGTGAGCTTTACGATTAGAATTTCAAAATGATCATGAGGTATGAGTCTGGCTAGCTGGGCAAAAAGAGAGGGGAGATGTATTAAAGCCACAGATTCAGGGCAATTTTAAATAGCATTGGGATATTTCGTAGGTAAAGTATTGATGAGCGATGTAAATGATAAGTTATGTGTGGCCCCATTAAGTATTAGGTGTGCCCTTATGATTGATCTTACGATATGTTAAAGGTATTGATTGAGCTGAGTATCGAAGTTAAGACAGCAAGTGCTATAGGGCAAATTGATATTATTTTCTCCGAATGTTAAAGTTGAATAATCATGATGCAACAATATCAGAGAAAAGGAGAAAGATGTATACATAAGAGTATGAAGATTAGGATGTCAGGAGAAGAGGAGCGAGAAAAATCTCAAGAATATTAGTGAAAAGGTAGCTGGGGAGGAAAACTATGGCTGAAGGAGCGTTGTATAGTCGGACACCTTGTAAGAAGCCTAACAAATTTCGATGTCACCATTGATTCGTTAGCCTAGGGGACTGTTAGTCATGAAAGAAAGAAGTGACCAATAAAGAAAGCGTTTAAATTATATCCGGTATGTATAAATATTTTGACTTGATAAAAGAACTCGGATAGCAAAAAGGAAATGAGTTAAACCATGCGATGAAAGGAACTCTGGAATTATATGGAGTAGAGGAGTTGAAGAACCGTTAGGGTCGACTAGATGACTAACAAAAACGGTTAATACTCGAATGTTACTGGCATATGAGAAAATCCTTTAAAAGGAGGGAAGAACAAATTCAGTTCTACGATGAACAACAATATTCCCAAGCTCAAAAGAGGGAAATATGCTGGATTAAAGGAGCCAAAATTTGAGATGAATCAATATGTCAAGAATGTGCTAAAGAAAAGTGAGAATGGATTAAATGCAAGTATATCATGGGGCAAAAATGGAAAAGGAAGTGTGACAAGAGGGGGAATGTTTGGTGAATTAGAGAGAATAAGTTTCGTCAATGCGATACATTGTGTTTCCGGGCTATGATTCGAATCGCTTGCACTAGAGAAATTTTGGTTACAACTAAATATGCAGTAACGTACCCCAATAAGTAGCAGGAGGAGTAAGAAGGGCCTGCAAGCTGACCAGGGATAAGTATAAGAGATAGTCGGAATTTCTAAGAAGAAATTTTAGCACAAAAAGAGATGAAAGTTTTAAAAAGAGGAAAAATTATAGGAAGTTCAATGATCTTCAAAAGAAAGGAAGATAGGGTTCCTATAGATAGCAACACAACAGTACTTCTTGAGATTAGGAAGTACCTCGTAAGTCGTGAAATTCCAAGTCATCGGTTATATCGATTGTGAGAGTGTATGACATAGAACCATATAAACAACTGCTGTGATGAAATGGCCAACAGAATGGTGCAAGGATGACAATAAGGAGTCGTAGAAGAATGAAGGTTAGTTTAAGTCTCAATTAGTCACTGATATAAGAGAGCCAAGGACATAAGGAGGGAAGCATATTTGCATTAAAAGGAAGTCGTAATTAAGTGTGTATGAGATGGAGAACCCGAGAAACGGCAATCACCGATGATAATAAGACGTTAGTAGAAAAATACTATTGTAGATTATTCAGCGCAACTACAGGCGGAACCATGATGAAAATTTACCCGAGGACCTAGTAAGGAATCCGGCTAAGGACGTTAGAAAGAGATGATATTGTATGTATATAGGATCAATTCGTACTAGATGGATAACTCAAACTAACATCCAGAAAAGCAAGCAAGGAAAGTTGCTACATCTGAACAAGAGAGTTGTCTACTAATAGAGAAATAAAGAGCAAGTCAAAAGGATACAACAATTAAGAATACTCGTAAGATCGGCATAGAGCCTTAGCGATCATGAGCCATGACCACCTTAATGAGAACAGGACGATAGTTGGATATCAATTGACCACCGGTTATATACATGAGGACATGAAACTAATGGATGAGTTCGACAAAGAGTTAGGAGAATATAAGAAAAGACTGATGCGCCCCTAGTATAGGAATATAAAGATCAGAGTCTAAAGGAGGACAACCATTTCAAGAAATCAATGGTAACATAGTAAGCTCGCAAGCTAGAACATTCGAGGATGAATGTTTTTAAGGGGGGAAGGATGTTACACCCCGTGCTTTCAAAGAATCACTAATCAAATTTGAGCGTAAGTATGTTGAAATATGGCTAAGTAAAACAACTTTGGAGAATAAGGGACGAAGCATTATTAAGTATATTTTATGAGTAAAAGATGCATATGAGGAATTCCGAAAGGTCGTATAAGGAATTGAGTGTAAGGAGTTGAGTTAGTATGACTTGGGAAAAAGATGAGCGTTACTTTAACAACAAAGTATGAGCCAACTGGGGGAAATAATATCTTTATGTATATGAGGATTTTTGAAGTAAATCAAAAGGCTAAGCTGAAGTTCACAAAGTCTATGAGCGTTACTTTGAACAACAAAGTATGAGCCAAATTGGGGAAAGAATATCTTTATGTATATGAGGAGTTTTGAAGTAAATCAAAAGCCTAAATTGAAGTTCATGATGTCTAGTTTTCAACGTAACAAATCGCTCATCGATAAGACATCGAAGTAGAGAATTATGGACGTTACAAGTCAGGTTGGTAGAGCAGAAACCCGCAGCTATAGTGCGCAACACGGGCGCTACAGTGCACGGAAAGTTCTAGGTCAGTGCCAACTGACCCTAGAGCACTATAAAAGGAGGTTTATCCCTTATTTCTTCATCCAAACCCCCCTAAACATATCCCAAAACCTCTATAACATTCCCCCAACTTCCACAACATGCACATATATTCCTACAAGTCTATATGACAATTTTGGTCATTTTTATTTCATTTTTAACATAACCCCAAGTCCTAGAATACCCTAGAAACCTCTCCAAACATATTCCAACATATCTCCAAGCTAAACCAAGGATCAAAGTGAAGATTAAAGTGGTTAAGGGTTCCATGTGAGGTCTACACTTATCTCCTCTTCTTGAAGATGTTTGGGTGAGTATTATTTAAGGCGGACTAACCATGGAATTGAAGTGTTCTTGAATTTTGAGGTAAGATTTCTTCTTAGTTTCATGCTTATGAGTTTGTTTGGTAATTATGTTAAGATTTGAGGAGAAGAAAATTGGAGAAAATGTTCAAATATGCATTTGATGATATTTTGAGTTGTGAATTAACTTGAGTTATATTATTAGTATGTTTTGAGCATAATCTTGTTATGAGGGATAATAATGATGTTAAGAAATTGTCGTATACGAGTGTATAAGGGGTTGTATGAAGTTGTTGTTATGGATTGATTATTAAAAGAAGTTTTAGGATTGAATTGAGTATAGTTTGAATGTAATCTTTTGATTATGGAATTGTTGATGTTTTATTGTGATTTGGGAGTTGTTTTGAAGATTGGAGGGAATAGAAGATATAGGAGAGATGCTGCCTGAATTTCGATAGATTCTAAAAGGGTTTAATTTGAAGGCTTAAGATAAGCATACGATGACAAGCCTAACACTAGTATGAATTTTCTTGAATGTAGGTATACGAGCTCGGGAGGACAAGCGTTAGGTAGTTAAGGAGACTGAAAAGATATGTTAAGGCTAAATCCTTTCTTTCTAAAGGCATAATTCTTTTCTTATGAATCCACACATGGTTTTCATAACATCCTTATTCCCAAAAATCTAGAAGTTCATAATTCTCAAAATTTTTATGATGCCAAAGATAGATGTGTTATATCATGGTAATGATGATGGTGATTATCCCATTCTAGTGTCATGACCCAAATCGATGAGTCGTGACGAGTGTCTAATCTCTAGCGACCAAACACCCCTATACTCATATCTGAATCTTACTGGACATCTAGGGCCCATATATAACTTAAATTGATCTCATAAATAGGCGACATCATAAGAACTGAACAATCTGTATATACATAAACATGTGAAAAGAACAGTGCAAGTTAGCTAGGCTGCTACATATACTGTACACAAAAGAATAGAAGCCGACAAGGCTACATTATCTGACTAATACATACAACTGTCTACAGACATCTACTGGAATAAAAGTTATAGAAAGGACGGGACAGGGCCCCGTCATACCCATCTGCATATACATCTAAAAAGGGTGGCCTACCAAAACTGACTGCAGATCCGGATCAAATGGAGCGCACTGACCACTGCTAGATCTAGAGGTCTTACTGAGCTGGGCCACCTGTCTGTCTACCTATACCTGTGGTCATGAACGCAGCTCCCCTAGCAACTGATTTAGTACGGATAATGTACTGAGTATGTAAGGCATAAGAACAACATATATATATACACAAGAATCATGAATATGATCTGAACTCATAAGCTGAAATGACTATCTGCATGTACTTGTATTAACTAGTATCTGTCTATATCTGCATAAATCTATGTAACTGATAATGCCACTGTGGGTGCATAATATGCATGCTCATTCCTATCAATGAAGGTCATACATCTATATATATGTGTGCGTATATAACGCCTGATATATGTGCGTATATTACGCCTGTCTCTTTTCTCATATCATATCGGCCTCTCTGCGACCATCATCATATACATTGCTGCAGTACTTGCAGCCTGATTCTCATATCATCATCATAGTGGTAATGCGTGTATAACGCTAATATCTCTTCTCATACTTCATATATATATATATCTAATATTCATGTATATAACGCCTTCTGGTCATGGGTCAATGTACATAAATATATAATGAATGTAATGCATGAGTAAACTATATACATATAACTGGCTACATAAGACTGGACCCATGAATAGAAGGAACACTCATGAACTAGGTACATGAACATCAAAGACTGAAGGACTTCTTATGCTTCTAAGAGTAGAGTAATATGGAAGCTCGCTTACTCGCTTGTTAACTCATATCATAGGATCATGCCAAAGGTAAGAAAGGATAGCCTTAACATACCTTGAAGTATATCCAATCGTCCAACTTCTAACTCTCAAACTTGCAAGTCTACAATTAAGATAACATAGCCCTTAATTAGGCTATCTGCCTCGCTTACTAACCATCTTTAAACGCATATAGAGCTTAACAAATTATAGACAATAATTTCCCTTGTAAGCTTACAACTCTTCAACTTCCCATTCAATCCAACATTAACCACAACAACAATAACAACACTTATATATAAATATATACTAAAATTAATCCTCAATAATCACTTAAAATAGCCTCAAGTCACTACCTTGCCCTTCATCAACTACCACTTTCACAAATACCTTCTCTTTACTTAAAATCACTAAAACTCTTGATAATAAACTCAAATACAAGAGTAGAAATCATTTACATACCTTGAGGGTGTCTAAGATCCCAAGAATCACCTCAAATCCAACTTCCTAAGCTTCACAACCTTGAAGAAACCCTAGAAACAACCTTTTTCTTCACAGCACGGATTTACGGGGTTCGGATCTTGCCAAATATTCACTAATATGATAGGAAATGTTGAGAGAGAAATATTAGGGTTTTTCTCTAACTTGGAATGGAGGAAAATGAGAAATAAGTCATGAACCACATATTTATACTCAAAATTAAAAAGGCTACAGCGATGTGGTTCGATAAGCGGGTCAACGGCCCGTCACCGTGTCAATTGTCCGTCGACCTGCGCCTATAGATTTCAAGCTGTGGAACCCAATCGATGCCGCACATCGACGGTCCGTCGACCATGTCGATGACCCGTCGACGATGACTGGTGTCTACAGATTCAGTTCAGATCGCGTCGATTTGATTCGTTCAACTTCTAATCTTACGAATTCCAAGGAATACCTGCTGGTACCCTTGTACACGGGGCAAGTCATTTTCTACCTCCAAAATTGGGCTCGGGTTTCTATTCTAAGGGCATACCCGACTAGAAAACCATAGGTTCTACCACTCCGAAAACGAGGGGTGTAACATCTAGAGATTCCAAAGCTTATGGATTTGATGATATTAAGAGATTATTGAGCTTATTTCATGATTTTCTTGATTTTATTCATTGTTGTTGATATCACCTTTTGTTACTTGTTCCTTCGAGATGAGATATAGCGGTGACGATGATTCCATAATGACACATCGGAGGTTACCGATCTTACATCGCGA
>NW_026717512.1:0-15760 GCF_029784015.1 Lycium ferocissimum | reverse complement strand
AAATTTGGGATTTCCTAGGTATAAACAGGGAGATCTTTCGATTTTCGACAGGATATAAAATAGTTTGATTTGAAAACTTAGCACAAGTATACAATAATGAGTCTAACGATAGTTGAATCCTCTTAAATATAGATCGACGAGCTTGGAAAGACAAGCGTGCAGTAATTAGAGTAAGGCGACCGGAAAGGTATGTTAAGGCTAGTCCCTTTCTTTCAAAAGGCATGATTCCTATGTTATGATTCCATACATATTTTTCATAACCTTCTTACTTCCAAAAGTTAGAAGTTCATGATTCTTAAAAGCTTCTTATGATGTTAAAGATGAGATGTTTTCTATGATGAACATGATGATGATGATTTTAATTCTAGAAATTCCAAAGCTTACGATTTAATGCTATTATGAGATTATTGAGCTTATTTCATGATTTCCTCGATTTTATTCATTTTTGTTGATCTCACCTTATGTTACTTGTTCCTTCAAGGTGAGACATAGCGATGATGATTGTTCCATAATATAAATCGGAGATTACCGACCTTACATCACTCCGCTAAAGTGGTAGCTTGCTTGAACCCTCATGCATGCTATGAGTATAATATGTGTGTAAAGCTATTTTGGACATTACCAAGTTCTATTATTTCATTTTTGTTTACGATCGCACTCATTCTTATTCTTCATGCGCATATAAAAGGCACACGCGTGGTGACGCTCCTCGCTTTGTCATGGATAGATACGTATGTACGTACGTATATATATATAAAAGGTATAGCTGATCGGGGGTGACGCTTATGGCTTTTGTCAGTATATATATAAGGCACCGTTACGGGGTGACGCCGTGGCCTTTGTTGTGATGTATATATATAAGGCACGCGGATGGGGTGGTACGTGGACCTTTGTTGTGATGTATATATAAAAGGCATGGGCCGGGCCGCGGGGTGACACCGTGGCCCGTACGTGGATGTTTATTGATAAGAGGCATAGTGACAAGGTGACGCTCGTGGCCTATGTGGTGATGTTTTAGAGGTGACGATGTGGATTATGTTGTGGCATTTCTATAGATATGTGTGTTTTCTTGATATAGCCATATTGATTCATTTATCTTGCACATTTATTGACATGTCTCAAATGTATTCCATGATTTTATGTACATGTTGATCTCATGCCTTACATACTCAATACATCGTTCGTACTGACGTCCCTTATTGTGGATGTTGCGTTCATGCTCGCAGGGTAGATAGACAAGACGAGGATCTTACATCGTAGGCTGCCTTCAGGTACTAGTTCTGATTGGTGAGCTCCACTTCTTCCTGGAGCACTGCCGAGTCTGGATGTATATATGTTTGTAGATTTTGTTCGTAAGATGTCGTGGGTCCCCGTCCCGACATGTATACTTCGCCATGTTCATAGAGGCTTGCGTACGCCCCGTGTATAGCTTAGTTATGTTCTGTCGGTCGTTATATTGGCATCGTGGGTTCATTTGACATATATTTATACATGATATTACGTTCATATCTAGCCTTAAGTCTTATTTTATCGTTCGAGACATAGAGAACACAAGTTATAAGTTAGTTCGCTCGGTTTTCTTAAGGTGCCGAGTGCCAGTCACGCCTTACCAAGGGTGTGGTGTGACAATATAGGCGGGACAGGATCCCGCCATGCCCATATGTATGTACACAAAAGAGTAATACCCAAAAAGTCGTAGCTCCGTATTAAATGGAGCTCCGTTTATGTAGTCCCCGAATAAGAAATCATGGATCAAGTTCGTTCCCACCCACCTCGGCGGGCACGACGCAGTCATTCACAAAACAAAAGGACGTCAAGCATTTAATAATGTACTGAGTATGTAAAGCATAATCAATATCATAGTAGAAGCATAAGAGACAACTTAAGAAATAGCATAAGATATAGCATAAGATAGGAGAATCAGGAGGTGATAGAGTCATTTGTACCTCTAGTGGCCTTCATCATATCTACTTACTTGTCTTTCATACGGGACCTTCCATTTCTAAGGCTTACTCATGTGCATACATATACATATTCATATTCGTACTTATGCCCGTATTCGTATCAATATCATAGAACGCTTTCTCATCATCATTATTACCTTCTATAGCAAGATTATATCCATATCATACTAAGAATCATAACTCAAGTTAGCTTACTACTCAAAAACATCATAAAAACTACATTTAGAACTCATCTTCTACTTTCTCCTTCTACCCAAGTTGTTCAACAACTAAACATTCTTGATAACATGAAATAAACATGAAAACTAACCTTTTATCTCACAAGATTGAGCTTTGGAACAAGCTATCAACTTATATGGAAACCCTAGCTTCAATACCCAAAGAATTCTTGAAGTCTACTAACCCTAGCAAGACTTCTAACACATGAATATCTTGATTCTTGCCTCTTGATCTTTAATCTCTCTTGGATTTTGGCTTGGATTAGTTTATGGAGTTGAAGAGAGGGTTTTTGGAGAGCTCTTGGATCAGATTTGGGAAAATAAAATGTCCAAATGAAGTGGAACGAAATATATAAAGTGTGACTTAAAAACCCGACGGGCAATTCTGCGCCCACTTTGATGGACCGTCAAAATTCCTACGGTCCATCAAAGTGCACCGTAAAAATGGCCACCCCAACATAGCTCACTGTGACCATTATACGGTGGTACTCCACCATTTAACGGGCCTTCAAATATTATACGGTCCGTCAAATGGTCCGTCAAAATGCCCTCTTCCGAAAAGTTGCTCCTTTCGATTCGTTTGACTCCCAATCCTTATGGAACCTTCTTGGCACTTTCATAACACTTCATTAACCATACAATAGGCCCAATATCAGCCCCTCAAGACATTATTAAATAAATACTAGCTCAATTATAGCGAAAACCTTTCCGAGAGCGACTTACATTTCACTTCCTTCATCAAACTTAGTTCCATATATATCTATGACTTCAAAGTCTTAAGGTACTCACTTAAAGTTATCAAATACTCTCCTTAATCTCATAAGGATCTCATGTTCACTTTAGGTTCGTGCTAGTGTACTCATGATTCACACGACTCAAAATTTTTGAGATGTAACAAAATTAGTACCAACTCGTGACTTCTTTATGACCGATATAGAATTGTCCGGATAGTTGTGAATACTTCCTTTACCATGAATCACGACTTATTAATCATCCCATATGAATTTGAGAGACTGGTGCAACGAAGATGCCACGACTCCAGCGGCGTGCAACCATGGTCATCCCGATAATAAGTTGTAGCTCGTTTTGATATCTATGATGACGAACTCCACCACGAACTCTGCGGGACCTATTTGTATATGTAGATCTATTTCACCAATTGGGTCGCTGGTTACGCCATCATAAGCTTTTACATTTGTTTGACTCTGGCTGATTTTGCCAACATTATATCCAAGTTGTTTCAAAGTCGTCACGGGGCATAGATTCAACCCAACCCCTCCATCAATCGGCACTTGAGGGATAATCTTGTTGTGGCATTTGATTTTTATGTGTAAGGACTTGTTGTGGGTCTTACCCTCTCTTGGTAATTCGTCATCGGAAAATGATAGCCTATGCGCTCGTACAACATACCCCACAATCTCAGCCAATGTCTCACTTGTAGTGCTGGCTCTTGGACTTCATCCAAAGCTTTCATTAAGGCTAAGCGATGTTGAGACGAACTGAGTAATAATGACGTTACTGATATCCTGGCAGGAGTCTTATGCAAGTGCTCAACAATCAAATAATCCTTTACCGGCATTTGCCTCCAAAAGTGTTCAGCTTCTCCTTCAGTGATTGGTCTTTTCTGAGGATTTTCACGTCGTGGCGTGTCACGACCCAACCCCGTAGGCCGTGACTAGTTCCCGAGCTAGGCACTCGTACACACCCATTAACCATAATCGACATACTAATAACTTAAGCATATGCAAAGGTAAGACGTCGTCTCCATAATCGGTCCACAGCAAGCATAACAAGAACTTATATATACAGAAAAGTAAAACGTCGCCCCAAAGCTGTCACATATACATATATACATAACGGCATAAGCCGGTAAGGCTGTCATAATATAGGGGGACGCCCAGAACACAAACCACACAGACACAACTGTACACTCCTTACCCACAACCCACACGTATATGTCTACAGACCTCTAAGAGTCATAACTGAATCATATGACGGGACAGGGCCCCGCTGTACCCCTGAATATACATGTAAATACACAACAAAAGTGTCTCGTACTACGTATATAGGCTCCGAAGCAAGGGGAGCGCTCCCGATGGCGAAGGGTATATCCTAGGCCGACGGATCACCGTAACGACCGTCCGTACCATGCAGACGAAACGCAACCCCGAAGAAAGCGGGTCGATTTAATATGTACTGAGCATGTAAAGCATGGGATACAGTAAACAGGATCATAACCGAACTGGGAATTACAGAAACGGGTATAATAACCAGAAAATCAACAGACTTGCCTTTGAACCACATATCAAGCATGTCAATATCATGTCATCATATCATCGTATCATCATATATGTACCGTACCCGGCCCTCTAGTGAGGGACTCGGTAAATAAGATCATCAAATCATCATGTCATCACATATATATATACCGTACCCGGCCCTCTAGTGAGGGGCTCGGTGAACAGAATCATCATATTACCATGTCATCATATCATCATATCGTCATATATATATATATATATACCGTACCCGGCCCTCTAGTGAGGGACTCGGTGAAGTAATCATATACATACCGTACCCGGCCCTCTAGTGAGGGACTCGGTGAATGAGATCATGTATACCATACTCGGCCCATCCTGTGGGCTGGCGCCATCATCATATCATCAAATATACCGTACCCGACCCTCTAATGAGAGACTCGATTGAACAATGCAATGTTGAATCGCACGAATACATACCCGGCTCGGGACTCGGTGAAAGATGTAACAACGATGCACGAGCGGAGTAGTGAGAAACCATATGCACACAAATCATCATTACGTACTCAACGGATAAGTAAGTAATCAACGCTCGTGTATCAAACGATAGTCATATCAAATCCGTTCTAAACATCATTAGTGGCGCATTAAAAGAAATTCGAGGGATCGTAGACATTTATCAAGTCAATCCGAGCCCGCCCATGAAAGTTACGGGCATTATACGTTATAGAATCATTCGCGAACATATCAAGGCAATCCGGTTCCGTCTATAAAAGTTAAGGACATATTTAGACGTAGAATCCTTTAAGAACAAAATTCTGTATGCAACATTGAAATCCAATCATTCCAAAGACATAAGGACCATAATTCTACTACATCAAGAATGCCAACATTAAGAGGTGAATAAAATCGTAGACATGCTCGGATAGCAGGAATAGAGTTACCCCGAGGCTCGTATCATAGCCTACTTACAACTAGGACATGCCAAAAGAAGGAAAGGGTAAGCTTTACATACCTCGTCCGCTTCCTAAGCTAATCCAAACTTAATCCTCGGGCTGCCCAAGATCTACAATAACATCATTTGCTACCAAACATTAACTATAGATACTTAGGAATTCAATCCCAAGCTATCACTTTATTTACAGAAATTTGGTGCAAGATTTCCCTAATTCAACAACCCCGAGAATTCAACTCGGCCAAATCATCAACAACAATACCAACAACCATACTAGCAACATCAACGAGTAATTCAAAACGCATTCTAACATTAGTAATTCTTTTCCATATAATTCGACGGCATTTCATTTACATTCAAATCAACCGCATACAATCAAACCAACACCAATGGTCACACATTCAAGTACTAATCCGAGATCATTCAAACAATTTTCAAGAACACTTCAAACAATTCCCACAATATTCATAACAACCCAACAAAGACACAATGCCGCCCGAAACCTTCCAACTTCCATAGGAACTACAACAACACATTTCTTTCTTCCAAATTCACAAACTACACCAACAAACCACACTTTAACAACATCATTCTCATAAATTCAAGAAACTATATTAAAATCACATTATCTTCCAAATCAGCCCACACGATTATAACTTCAACTTGGATCATTAAACCTTCATTTTACATCATAGAATCCACAACAACAACAACCAAAATACTACGTAAAATTAGTTCATTCCTTCTACACCAAAACAGCCCACTCACGGCTACAACATTAACATCCAAAATTTCATGAATTTCATCCATTTCCACACACTACAACATGCACAAATCATCCATAACACATGTAAAAGGAGATTGAACCTTACCTTTTCCACTTAGTTCTTCAACTTGGCTATGGTTTGCACCTTGAACTAACACTTGTTCTTGCTACTCCAACGACCCCTCCATGTTGTTATACACCTTCTAAGGAGTTGAAATGCTTGAAGAAAATATTTTTTTGATAAACTTTTCTTGGACCTTGTTCGGGTAAGCTTGGCCGAATATGGCTCCCCTTTTTTTCTCCAAGTTTCTATAAGGTTCTAAGGGTGAAGATAATGAATATAAGATCAATTGGTCATCTTTCATCTCATATATAATTCATCCATGTGGCCCATGGCCCACTCCACCTTGGCCGGCCACTTGGCCCTTTTTTTTCATGAATTGTCAACTTTCCTAAATTAACTTTTAACCTCAAATTTTCCTTAATATTCCATACCAATAAAATCATAAGCAACTTGTGCCTTAAAAAAAAATCGAAGGTCAAAATTCTCAACCTCGTATCCCGGAATAGTCTTGTCCTTAACTTATCACAACTAGCTCGGAATGTTCCAATGTACAAAATACGAGATATAACATGGCGCTTCGAGCACAGGCTCTTCTGGAGCATAACACCTTCCATACCTAGTCATTCCTTGAACCACATCGGCTATCTCTTTTCCTTTATTGACCATCATCAGGTGCGGTGGTTTGATCACAAAATGTGCATTCTCAACTAGCCCTGATATTTTGAGCACGAATGGCTCGTTCTGAATTCTAGCGACTGTTGAGGGATATTTGAGCATCAAGGGCTCTTTCTTGGCTACAGCAGATGATTGGGACATCTCAGATTTCCTTGTCAAAGGGCCTAACACTTCTTTTCGCTCTTGTAAGGACAACGAGGCGCGGTGCTTTCCAACCCTTCAATATCTAGACGAATGATCGCAGGGCTCTCTTCCCATTCATCACCTATTTCTATCATGTGAATTCGATTCCCTCCATACTTTGGGAAAGGATTTGTGTCCACATTTGGAGGTGTTGGTTTCAGGATAAGCTCATGATTGTCAATCATATCTTGTAGCTTATGCCTTAAGTTTATGCAACATTTGGTGGTATGGCCAACTTGGTTAGAATGATAGGCACATGTGAAATCTGGCCTGTACCATCGATCTTTGGGATTAGCAGGTTTTGATGGAACAACATTCATTCAACCGGCGTCTCTTAGCTTGGCAAACAAACTAGCTCTTGATTCTGGTAAAGGAGTGAATACTCTCAGAGGTTTCTTTTGTGGTGCCTCATAGTTTGCTGGTGGAGCTTGGTTTTGTAGAGCTTGGTTGCTAGGTACTGGTATTTGGTAATTTGGTTGTGGAGCTTGGTAGCCAGGTTACGCGTAGCACACAGACATTGGGTTGTATTGTGGTGAAGGGGTTATATAGCTGGTTGGTGGAGGCGATTAGTAGTTATCTTGATTTTTGTGCGTTATCTCTTTTCCTCAGCTTTTTAGGCTAGTAGCTCTAGAAACATAAGCTACATCTTCTCTATTCTTTTTGCCGCTCGTGGCGCCAGACGCACCTGGTCTGTTTAATACACTGACAATCTTGCCGGTCTTGAGGCCATCTTCGATGTCTTCCCCAATGGCGACTAAATCCACAAAGGAACTCCCCTTCACAGTTATCATTTTGTCAAAACAATCAGCTTCTTGTACCGTATAAATGTTGCTACCAGCTCCGCTTCAGTCATAGGTGGTTGCACATGCGCCGCCTCATCTGTCCAGTGACTGGCATATTCTCTATAGGTTTCAGTAGATTTCTGACGAATTTTCTCCAATGAGAAGTGATCGGGCACGTTTTCCACATTGAAGCGGAATCTTTCCATGAATGAACTTGTCATCTCTTCCTATGTCTTCCATCGACTGATGTCTTGTGAGATAAACCACTCCATGGCTGTTCCTGACAAACTTCGGCTGAATAATCTCATGAAGAAAGCCTCATTTCGCCATTTCCGACCAACTGGTCGCAATAAGCTCTTAAGTGGGCTCTAGGATTGCCCAACACATTGAAATGGTGAATTTGGGAATTTTGAAACCTTCTGGTAGACCCAGGTCTGGATGTATGCACAAATCAGAGTATCTTAGCCTCTCTTTCTTTTTAGAGCCATGTTCTAGTTCAGCAATTTTCTTCCCCATCTCCTTCTCGATCTTGTCTATTCTTGCCTCAAAGAAGATTTTCATGTTCTCCAGTTCTAGCGAGGAGTCAATATGGGTGACATGGTTTTGAAAAGTAATATTTGGTCGCATGGGGCGGATCAGTAGAATTCTCACCCGAGGGGCTTGATAAGTGTTTGTGTTATGGGATGTTGTAGCGTGAGCAGGTGTTTGGAAAGCTGGTGTTTGGTGGGAGGAATCTCCAACATGGGTGGTGTTTTGGCGCAGTGGAGTTCGAAAAGTAGCCCCAGTCTGAGTTTGTGGGAAATGGTCAGGGATTGGTAAGTCCTAAATTTGGGAAAATGAGTGTAGGCCTTCTAGCCTCAGTATTAGTAGCATTTTTTTTTTAGCCCTCAAAGGGGGTCGCTTCTTCTCTAACTTCTGCATACAATTGCCTTATTAGCAAAGTTAATGGGAATGCCTCTTCCAAAGGCATTCCGGCCTATGTCGCCCATTGGGGTACCCTTGACTAAAGCAGTTCTGTTTGGTGGCGGAGTCTCAGGCAAGTTTTTTTCTTGAGGGTTTAAGGACGCTGCAGTAGCTTTTGATCGAGTAACTAGTGCCAGCGAATCGACCCCTATCTATAAGAGAAAATAACTCAAAGGCTCCTAAGTTAGTGTTAGACTTAAGCACGAAACACAAGATATCACGTTGTTTGCAGTTTAGAGCACATAGATTCATATATTTTATTTTGATCTTTTGCGTTCTTAGGAATATTGATTTTGGGTAAGTGGGTTCGTGGTTGATTTTCTTCTACCCACCCTGTACTAAGGTGGGTTTTAATTTTTATTATAAAAGGATCGAGTCTTAAATAGATTGCCTACGTATCTCGTCAAAGGGAAATCAAGTCCATCCGTAGTTCAGGCATGCATAGAAAAGGTTTTTTCCTATGCTACCTGAAACTTAGTTTTCTACCCTGACCAGGCCTTATGTAGGCTTCCCACGTATCCCCAGCGGGACATCAGGTCGGCGTGGTTCCGTTTACATAAAAAGGGAAAGGGATATTCTATCGTGTTAAAAATAGTAAAAGGGATACTTATGTTTTTCTACCCAACCATACTAAGCAGGTCTTCATTGTCTTCTTCATCTTCACCTTCTAAATTTGTCTTTCTGCGATAATCCAAACATGGCCTTCATTCACGAGGTGTTCCAATTCAAGCTTGAAATCCACACATTTCTCAATGTCATGGCTAGGGCGACCATGATGAAATACGCAAACCCTTTTTCTTGGAGGTCCTGAGCGACCCTGATAGGTTTGCAAAGACTACTCTTATCTTCTTCATACTACAAGAGAGAGTGAATCCCTGCATATGACTCGAATTGAGAAGTCGCTCCTCCGTAACCCAACCCTTTGATATCTTTTCTGGATGATTTTTCCTCGTCACGGGTCGTGTTGAGTGGGCCCCAAATGTTGGCTAATTCTCCCTTGTTCAATTCATTGATTAATTTCCTTTCCAACCTCCACATTCATTGGGTCGTATGACTCGACCGACTTCGTGGTGAGGCACTTTCTCGAATCATAGAAGGATCACACAGCGGCAATAGATTTGGGCTTTGCGCGTACACTCCAAAAGTACCCAAAGTCTCTAAGAGTTCTTGTTTGGACATTTCTACTGGCATACCCCAATTGTGCGATCTTATGCCCTTGAGAACAATTGTGCATGAAATCGGTGGTTCCTTGAGCTGAGAGTCGCGCTGGTCTCCATAGACTTTCAAGTTGGGGATAAGTAGTTCATCATCTCCATAAAGTATGGAGTCAAGCCCTTCTTGTTGACTGAGTGGAACATAACTCCCAAGTGGTGCTCCAGGTGTCTTTCCCCGTTTTAGCCGATTGGCAGGGTGTTTCTTAGTTAGCTCCTCAACATAAGCTAGAAGAGTTTAAGCTTCTTTCATCTTCTCATTGGCCGCTTTAGTGGTTTGGATAGCTTCTTTCATTCGAGCCGTAGTCAGGGCCATGCTATCGTCCCACTGACAATCTTTCTTACTTATTGCTTCCATGTTCTCATCATCACCGACTAGGTTAACGTAAGGGGAAGTCACACTCATGCTGTCTAGAGTCTCCATTCCCTATTAGCAAATCAACCTTTTAAAAATGGAGCTAAATTTGGTTTTAGGGGTTGTTTTTCTTGGTTTTTTTCCTTCTTTTGGGTAGTGTCTAGAATGGGGACCAATCTAGAGTTTCAATAATATATATATATGATTTTCACGCAAAGCAGTAATATCAGATAAGCATTAGACAAAGATAATGTGTTTTCCTTTACCTTGTTACTCCAAGGCTACTAACGCATGAAGCAAGATTGTGCCATATGTAAAACAAATTTATTGTTTCCCAAAAATAAAAATCCCAACGTTTTCATTAATGATATCTTCCCAAGTGGGATTACAAGGCTTTTAAAGTAAATAAATATAAAACATCAAAGGAAATCCACTCCTCGGATTGACATCTGCTTTCTCTCACTTCGATCCTTCTGGCCCTTCGGGGCGGCGGTCTCGAATGGCTGCTACATGGGTTGGCATCAATGTTGTCCCGATCCACTGACCCCTCTGAACGTCAGTCAACGATGTCCCTATATCTATGGCTTCCCTAACAAAAGTGTCAAGCCAATCTAAGCTCTCCAATGAGGCATCCGCCTCGTCTTTTAAACTCTTACTTATCTCTTGGTCATATTACAGTTTTGCTTGATGATCCGCTTCTCTTCCTTCCACCTTATCTACCAGCTAGCTCAGCCCTAAGCCACTCGTAGTAGTCTTCGTCATGACTTGGATTGTTTGGATCCTCATCCAACTTATCTTCCCTTATCACATTCTTCCAATATTTCCTGACATCCTTTATACCCGCGATATGACATTCTTCGTAATCTCATACAAACTCTCACATATCTCCCACATTTGGGATAACCTGTCTCATACCAAATTGTCCAAGTACTCTCAATGGCGTGTAGGGTATGATCCCCGTAATGCCCATAAAGCAGAACAGGACGCCACGCTCTTAACACAAACAATGGAGTGAAAATCAGCACTCTTCCCCCCGATATGTTCTTCTTAGTCCGGAAAAGATGTGAACCCATCTCTTTTATCTTGACCCTACAAGTGCATAGCAAGTTGACCCCCAAATCATCCTCTCTCTGTACGATCTCGACGGAAGATAATCCACTTCTATCTAGATGTTTAATTATCCACCATCGACAAGAGGTTGCAAAACTCCGGAAGTAATACTAATGGTTATGCGGCACTTTCCAAAGCTCGGTATATATCTGATAGGATAATAGGGATAATGTCAAAATATTTGGTAAGCCCATTTGTTGTAACTCCCCTAAGAATATGTTACACCTTAGAAATTTCCCCTTAGCGTACAGTGAATAGACTAACGAAGGGCATGACGTATACGATGTTTGGACAAGTAAGAAATAGTCTTTAATGGTCCTAATTAAGATTTCCAAAGACATTCGAGGTAAGAGAAGAAAGTTGCTAAGGAAAGCGAGTCATATGTAGTGTGTCGGGCAAGAATCACGAGTGTCAAGTTAATAACGACCTAATGATGTTTTGGGGAAGAGTTATAACGCCCTTTAGATTGTTAATGAAGTGATAAACAAGTGTTAAGAAGGTTCCATAAGGATTTAGAGATCAATGAGACGACGGGAACAATATTGGAGAAATTGTGGATTACACGGCCACTTCCACGGACCGTGTAATCTTATACGGACCATGGAAGGGTCCGTAGAACTCCCAGCAGAGTTGGTGGCTAGCTGCTGGTGAACCACGACCAGTTCCACGGACCGTACCATATTCCACGGACCGTGAAAGTGTCCGTGGAAGTCCCGATGAGCTGAACAAGTTCTGATTATATAAGTGTGCTCCCACTTCATTTATTTTATTTCCTATATTTTCTTCATCTCTCTCAAGACCTCTAGAAGGTTCCATATATTTCATCCACAAGAAAACAAAGGAAATCAAAGATCAATATCAAGAATTCAAGTGAATCAAGTGTATAAAACCTCATTAAAGTCATCTAAGTCAAGAAATTCCAAGAGAAGTGAATTAGGGTTTTTGGTGCAAGAAGAGTATTCCACTCAAGACTTATTCTACCATTATCTAAGCTAAGTTTTATGGAATTTTCATGATGTTTGAAGCATTGTAAAGTTGAAACACTTGGGATGGTAGAAGAGTATAGAAAATGGGTCATAAATGTGTGCATAGTATCATTGTTGAGTAGTACTATGGGTTGAATCATGAATATGGATATGTTGTGATTGTAAGTAGGTTATGAATGATATTTAGAACATGGAATAAGCATTTTATGTGAGAGAACGTGATAGTGAAATTTGGTCATGATTATGGAGAATTGAAGGTAAATCACGAAATGTAAATAATGTAAACGAATGGCGATTGTTGTTATGAATGTTTGGAGTTGATATATGGAATATGGCGGAAGTCGTATAAACAAAGGGAAATGTTGCCCAATTTTCTCTAGCTTTAGTAAGCACGTCTTTATAAATGTTTAGCTAATGTCGATACGAATTCTCTTGAAGGTATAAACGTGGGCATTAAAGGAGAACAAGCAAGCGATAGATTAGTTAGACGACAAAGGTATGTGAGGCTAAACCTTTCTTTCTAAGGCATGAATCTTATGACATGAATTTCTGTCTTCTTCATGAATCTCCTATCTTCAAGAAAACTAATAGTCCTTGTTCACGAGTAGCCATATGAAACAAGAGATAGACTATGAGTACGATAATGAGGATGATAAGCTTAAGTCTAAAGATTCTAGAGATCATGATATGATGTGCCTACAAAGCTAACGGTGGTAATTATGATCTATTGATGTTTTCTTATGTGTACTCACTTTAAAAAAAAAAAAAAAAAAACGTTAGTCCCTCCAAGGCGAGATATAACGATTATGATTACTCCATAACGTAATCAGGGGTTCACGACCTTACGTCACCCCGACATTGCTATAGTTGCTTTCAGGTTCTAATGTATGTTTTGATGATAATTATATAATGATGCTAAGTTATGATAAAGCCATGATATGCCTATGAGATGAATAATAACGACAAGTCTATGATATGTACGATGATATAATTCCACCGCACCTAATTGGCTCGCATGTCACCGCTAAGGCGGCCGTATACGATTACACCGCCTAGATGGTTTGTATGTCATCGCGAAAGCGGGCTACTATGTTTACACCGAGCCTGTAGATTGGCATGACACCACTAGTGGGTTGTATACGAGGGTTACCCACGCAAGTTAACGATGATGATGTATGCATGATATGATGATGTATGTATGATAAGATGACGTATACGCTATGATAACTCATATGATATGCTACGTATGATATATGTATAAAATGTATCCATTCAAAGAGTACGCAAAGTGTTATGTCTTCATCTTATGCCTTATGATTTCTCTATTATGTTCATTTCATTCATGCCTCACATACTCGCATAATGTTCGTACTAACGTCCGTTTTCTTTCGACGCTCGTGTTCATGCCCACAGACAAAAGGAGGCGATCCGGCACTCGTAGGAGCTATTAGCCGATTTGAGAGCACTCCACTTTTCGGAGGTGCCATTGATCATTCTTTGGTACATATATGTATATATATTCAGTTTTGGGGCACGCACTTCCGGGTCCCGTCCCGTCTACATGTCTAGTACCTAGGCAGAGGCTCGTAGATACGTATGGTGGGCAACATGGTCTCACCGCCTATGTATATGTATGTATATATGTTATTTTGATAGCCGAAGGGCTCATGTATATACAAAGGAATATGTTTCAAATGAAAATAGCTTTCAATGATTATGGGCATAAGAAATATGAATGACGCAGACGAGTAAGAATGAGAGGTGCTCGGTGGTTAGCCCCGGTACTCCGTCGTGGCTTCGTAGCTCGGTTGTGATAGAACAAAGACAAGCAACAAAGACAACTCGGTGTCGAAAGCTAGGAGGCATTTGGTGCAAATACCATGGTTCCCACTGGCAGTGTGATAAGTGCTAGTTGTTTGTTACCTTCCCAGACCGGAGTGAAGAAAACTCAAGGACGTGGTTTTCGTATTCGTTTGGATAAATACCTCCCATATAACTCTCTAAAGGATATAGTGGGCCCTTATGCCCAATCAGCTTTGTTGACAGCAAACATATCTTTGATTTCTTTTGGGGTAGGTTTAAGAGGGATGAGGATGTTTTGAGCTAACTTCTTTTTGGCCCTGTTAGCGCTTTCCAAGCTTTCCAAGACATCTTTAATTTCTTCTAAAGTGGGAGTCATCTCTATTTCTCCAAATCTGAACACCATTCTGTCATTATCCCAATAACTAGTAACAATCTGTAGCAATCCTGGATTCCCAGTCATATTCATCAACGAAGGTGGATGCCGTATGAAACCCTTTATCTCTTTCTTCTGATCATTAGTCAAACCTTCCCACACACATCACTAAACTTAGTGGTGGACAACCTGGTGGTGGACCCACAATCATATCAAACTGCACATCAGGAGACATCTATAAAACAGAACACTGTTAGTCCCCTACCCCTAGGGACAGCAATTTATTTCACACATGGCACAATAATGCTTCCAAATAGCAAGTAGGGGAATGCAGTGTCTTCAGGTCTTTAGACCATCTTAACACAGTAAGGTGTCTATCATGTCCGATTCAGGTAGGTCTTTAGACCGTCTTAACAGAGTAAGGTGTCTATCGTTTTCAGTCCAATATACATACTAAAATAGTCCGTTTTTATTTTTAAAGTTACATGTTATATTAATTTCCCAAAATCGGTTTTGCATAGTATAAAAATTGAGTTTTAGTGACTTTAAACATGGGATGATCTTTTAAGGGTTCTAATTTTATAAATAAATACACAAGCAAGAAACTTAAATGCATAAATAAATAGAAGAGAAATGGGGTCGACCAAGCCCAATAGAGATATTATGCAACGACGTAACCTCGGATCCAAATGTATGCTCCATTTTTGCTCCAGATTTGGTACACTCGATCTAGATGCGTTAGTGGGCCCCAACGATTTGGGTGGACAAGGATACAAATGGGTATACACAATATTAGAATACATTCATGAATCAAACTAAGTACAAAATTAAAAGGGCTAAAAATAATTATTACAATGCCAAAAAAATAAATTACAACTTTATCAGTCCGAATCCGCTAATAATAACTAACAACACTAACTAATCAATGTGACCTGCACATGCAAAGAGTTCAAAATAGATAAAGACAATAGCCTGTGCATGAGTAGTGCAAGTAACAAAGCCCAAAACAACAAATAATAGACCCAATTTCTTTTTGTTTCTCAAAATCTTTCAAGTGTCAAAGGTGATATACACGGATACTACCAATACCAACC
>NW_026717511.1:0-15040 GCF_029784015.1 Lycium ferocissimum | reverse complement strand
ATGGGTGGGGAATAAAAAATCCAATAAAAAGGAAACTATGATGCAGGAAAGCAATGGGCTAAGAAAAGGAAATTGAGGTCACTCGGTAGTGATTCAATTGGATCCGATGACTTAAGCTCTCATTGTACCATAAAAATGCCGAGTTTTGAGGACTCTAAAGATGAAGAGGAGACACCTTTGATATGAAAAAATTCAAAGAAAAGAAATGGTGAGTGAAAATAAGCATTTTCTTGACCTAAAGTTGGAAGGCGATCTGAGCAAAAATGTGGGTCTTCAACGCCCAGAAGAAAAAAGAGAATGTCACGACCGCACCGGAGGGCCGTGACGGGCACCCGGTGCAAACCCACCCTGACACCTATTAACATACTTTCACGTCACATCTAGGTGAGCCACATAGTTTAATCATGCTTGTCATTCATCATTCATATTAATCCCATTGGGCGACAATTTACTTATATCATCATTAACACCCATGCCCATATAAATGTACATAAGCCGACGAGGCTATCAAAATAATATCCCAAAATATAGGCCGACAAGGCCAAATACATCTAACCATATACGCATGTCTACGAGCCTCTAAGAAGAGTATGTTATAACATATAGGCGGGACAGGACCCCGCCGTGCCCATAAATATGTACACAAAAGAATCTATACCAAAAGCTGCAGCCCCGAATGAAATGGAGCTCCGCTATGTAGTCTCTGAAATAAAGCAGCTATGGATCAAGTCTATCCCCCTGGCCACCTGCGGGCATGACGCAGCGTCCATAAATAAAAGAACGTCAGTACGAAGAATGTACTGAGTATGTAAAGCATGATTAATATCAATATGCAGGCATAATAGATAGCATATGAAATAACATGGGATGGGAGGTAATAGCATCGTCGTCATAGCACTTACTTGCCTTTCATAGGGAAATTCCATTTCTATTGCGTATCCATGTACATACATCCATATCCGTATCCGTATACGTATTCGTACTCGTTTACCTTTCATATCCATTTTCGTATTCGTATTCACATTTCCATTCATACTCATGTTCATATCATATACATTACATATACATAGCCTTTACATAACATTTACATATACTTAGTATATTCGTACTTATATTGATGTCATATACATAGCATTTATATAGCATACCCGACCACGAAGGCTCGGTGTTTCACATACACGGCCCTACCAAGGCTCAGTGTTATACATACCTGGCCCTACCAAGGCTCAGGGTTATCCGTACCCAACTGCAGTGGTGCACGCGCATCGTCATATATAGATATATACATATTCACTATATTCTACCTGGCCATATAAGCTCGGGGTTCACAATTGCCACTCATGGGCACATATACATGTAAGCTCATAAATATCTTTAGCCTTTTCACTATCATCATTCATCACATTCTATCCTTAGAGGACTACTCGTCGTATAAGGAACTTAGTACAATCGTATCATATCGAGAACCATAAGCTTAGTAGCTTTTTGAGATAGGATCATTAGAGAATATCGTAGACTCATAGAAGGATAGATATTTGACCAAAGAATCATGCCTTATGAAAGAAGGGTTAGCCTTACATACCTTTCCGTTCAACTATTCTATCACTTGCACGTGCTTCTTCAATGTTCACATTTCTATCTTCATTAAAGTGCATACTAACATTAGAGAGCCAATAACTTAGCATACATGACTAAGACTTAGAAAAAATTGGGCAGCGTCTCCTTTATTTGTACAATTTCTTCCATATTATAAATCAACTCCCAAACATCAATAATAACTTTCACAACATCGTCACAATAGCCTTTATTTAACTACATTATCCTTACTTCTCAACTCACTTCAATTCACCCATATTCATGGTCATATCGCACAATTACGTTCATTCATATACAAGGTCTATTCCATGTTCTCAATATAATTTATAACATGATTATAATCGTAATGTATAAAGAATCATGACCCGTTCCGAACATTTACTCAAAAGTGACACTATTCCCACATTCATGACCCATTTCCTATTTCCTTATATAATCCAAGTGTTTCAACTTTCAAATACCTTAAACAACATGGAAATGTCATAAAACGTACCTTAGATGGTGTAGGAATGGACCTTGGGTGCAAACACTTCACTTGAGAAAAACCCTAGTTTCACCTTCACTTGGATTTCTTGTTTTGGATGAACTTTAATGGGTTTCTTACACTTGATTCACTTAACTTGATGTAGTTGATCACTAATATCTCTTGAATTTGTGTGAGAAATATTCTAGAGAGTTCTAGAGAGAAGGTGTGAAATGTGGAAATGAATTAATGAACTTGGTCCTCTTTTTAATAACTCAAAGAATCTGATCCGTCGAGACATTCTACGGACACTTATACGGTCCGTATAAACTTATACGGTCCGTATAAGTGACCGTGAAATGGTCCTTTTATTCACCCTTCACTGTGACCATTATACGGTCCATTATACGGGCCGTATAAATTTATACGGTCCGTATAACTGACCGTATAATTCCACCAGTGAGGGACCTTCACTGTGATGGTCCTACGGTCCATTATACAGTCCGTATAACATTATACAGTCCGTATAATGAGCCGTATAACCAGTCAGTCCACTAAACTTGTTCTCGTCACTTCGTTTGATCTCCAATCTTTATGGAACCTTCTTAACACTTGTTTAACACTTTATTAACAATCTAAGGGGCGTTGTAACTCTTCCCCAAAATATCATTAAGTCTTCATTAATTCGATACTCGCAAATCTTGCCCGACACATGACATATACCTTACTTTCCTTAACAACTTTCGTCTCCTACCCCGAATGTCTTTGAAATCTTATTTAGAATCATCAAATGCTATTTCTTACTTATCGAAACACCATACACTTCGTGCTCTTCGTTTGCCCATTCACTATGCATCAACGGAAAATTTTTCGAGGTGTAACATTCTTCCCCCCTTAAAAATATTCGTCCTTGAATGTTAAGCGCTTGGGAATTCTACGAAAATTTCGCTAGAGTTTCCTTTATAGTATGGCACTACCATCCTGTCACAACAACCCATAATAACAATGCCTCACAGGGCCATAACATAATAGCAACAGAATTTGGCCACACACGACCCAAATGCATAAAAGGAAAACATACATACCTTGTGATCTCGATGTCTCATCTTGGCCCTCTTCCGGGGGCTGAAATAAGTGCGGGTATTTGGATTTCATGATTTCTTTCGCTTCCCATGTCATCTCTTCTCGATTATTATTTCTCCACAAAATCTTAACTGAGGCCACTTCTTTGTTTCTAAGCCTCCGTACTTGCCTATCTAATATGGCAATGGGTATTTCTTCATAAGTTAACTTTTCTATCACTTGAACATCATTTACTGGGACGATCCTAGTAGGATCTCTAATACATTTACGGAGCATCGAGACATGGAAAACTGGATGAACTGACTCCAAATCAGGAGGTAGATCTAATTCGTAAGACACTTTGCCTACCTTACGCACAATTTCATAAGGCCCAATGTACTGGGGACTCAACTTTCCCTTTTTGTCAAATCTCATAACGCCCTTCATTGGCGACACTTTCAAGAATACCCAATCTTTAACTTGAAACTCTAAGTCCCTTCGGCGATTATCCGTATAGGACTTTTGACGACTTTGGGCTGCTAGTAACCGATCTTGGATGAGCTTAACCTTCTCTATGGTTTGTTGGACCAAGTCTGGCCCTATCAATTTAGCCTCTCCTATTTCAAACCACCTAATTGGGGATCTACACTTTCGCCCATATAAAGCTTCATACGGTGCCATTTGGATGCTAGAATGATAACTATTATTGTAAGAAAACACAATGAGTTGTAAGTGATCATTCCAATTACCTCCAAAATCTAACATACATGCCCGTAGCATATCCTCAAGAGTCTGAATGGTACGTTCAGCTTGTCCATCAGTCTGTGGATGAAATGCTGTGCTAAGGCTCACCTGAGTCCCCAAACCCTCTTGGAAGGACTTCCAGAAATTAGCTGTAAACTGAGTTCCTCTGTCAGAGATGATAGTTACTGGGACACCATGAAGTCGCACTATCTCTTTAACATAGAGTTTTGCATAGTCTTCTGCTACATACGTCGTTCTGACTGGTAAGAAATGAGCTGACTTAGTGAGTCTATCCACAATCACCCATATGAAATCATACTTGCGTCGAGAACGGGGTAAGCCTGTAACAAAGTCCATGTTAATTACTTCCCACTTCTAAGTTGGGATTTCTATAGCTTGCAACAATCCGCCCGGTTTTTGATGCTCGATCTTCACTTGCTGACAATTGGGACATTGAGCTACAAATTTTGCTATATCTTTCTTTATCCCATTCACCAATACATGGATTTAAGATCATTATACATTTTTGTTGCTCCGGGGTGGATAGAATAATGGGAACAATGAGCTTCTCTCAATATTTGGTGGTGTAGACCTGCCACATTAGGAACACATTGTCACGACCCAACCCCGTAGGCCGTGACTAGTGCCCGAGCTGGACACTCGTATACACCTGTTATCTATTGCCATATACTACTAGCATGAACGAATCCGATATGAGTATAAAGACAAGACGTATGCATATCAAAGCTACCTATCTTCCAAGAGTTACAACCTTTAACAAGCATAATATCGCACAAAAGCCGGCAAGGCTGTCATGTATATATATAGGGAACGTCCCCACAAAACATAAGCCGAGAAGGCTACCTTCACGCACGACTCGCCATAGTAAACATATATCTACGCAAGCCGCAAGGCCGCCACTACAAATGGGTACTCCCCAAACACAAATCATGTCCACACAACAAAACATCAACTACACACGTACCCACACACGTGACCACGTACCTCTAAGAGTGACAACGACATCATATGACGGGACAGGCCCCGCCGTACCCCGAACAACAACATATACATATCAAAAGGCTATACCACGAAACTATGCTCCGGAACAAAGGAGCACTCGAAATAGCCGAGTAGATATCCTAGGGCCGTGGATCTCCGAAACGAGCGTTTGCACTGCGGGGCATGAAACGCAGCCCCCGAAGAAAGTGGGGGCCGGCGAATATGTACTGAGTATATAAAGCATGAAACAAAGTAAAGAGAATCGTATCTATGACAAGGTGAACGATCAATGCAACAATCAGAGTTTCAAAACAAAACTTGCCTTTGAACATATTTCATCTGTATCGTTCTCATATCAATATCAATATAGTGTTTTATAATCAAATCTGCATAATCATTCTGTATATAACATATATAACGTGTCCCGGCCCTTTAGTAAGGGACTCGGTATTTATAATCATAACATCATAAACATAAACATATTCGTGTCCCCCCTTTAGTAAGGGACTCGGTAATAAGGAATATATGCCCTCCTGGCCTCCATCTCCAAATCATCATATCATCATATCATCATCATCATCATATATATATATAACGTGTCCCGGCCCTCTAGTGAGGGACTCGGTGAATAGTATAATAGTTGTGCGCACGAGAACGTACCCTGGCCCTAGGACTCGGTGAAGGATATAGCGGTAAGCACGAAGCGTAATAATAAGCAACCACATAAAAGTAAAACATCTTTGAGACTCAATGAATAGTAAACTAAATCAGTTCTCGGACACCAGGACACTAATCACATTAAATTCTTTCCAATTACCATCATAAACTACATTAAGGAACGTTTCAAGATTTATCTACATGTATCACCCTAGCATGTTACATTTGATAAAAACCCAACATACCTATGCAATTCCTTTTAAAAAAAAGAACTCCTATACGTTACATACAAGTCAATCATGTAATAGATAGCGAGATCATAACTCGACCATTCCAACATTTTCAACATTAAGGATGAATAACAATCACATGTCATACTAGGAGTTAGAGAGTGGAGTTACCCCGAGGCTCGAATTATATCTTACTTACGTCTAGAACATGCCAAAAAGAAGGAAGGAGTAGGCTTTGCGTACCTTTAGCGTTTAATCGTATAATAACTTGTACTTGCTGCCCAACAACACTTATCCTATATCAAGATATCAAGAGCTACAGTTAGTCTACAAAGGATTTTAATACGCACTCTAACGCTCACAATCCCTTTCAAACATTTAGACGACGTTTCGTTCGCATTCAAACCAACTAGTGCTACAAGCTAACATTGCTAATCATTCTTTTCTTATATCATTCCAAACTTGTTTAACATGACTTTAGGGGACTTTGGACAGCTTGCACATCATTCAAATCAGTCCCAAACTCACAGCCAAACAACGCATACCACAATACCATTTCCGCTTAGCAATTTTCCAGTTTTAACTTACAACGACAACCACACGTTTAATAATATTACTTCACCTCTAATCTCAAAACAGTCCACGATTTTTGGACTGCTTGTACATCTCAACATGATTTGTTTCATTGACACCTTAATTCACATATCCAACATACATACAATATACCACAATGTGCACAACAACAACAATCAAAACTTGGCACAAAACAAATTCATAAACTCCCCTAAAACAATTCCCCTTACACGCTTCAATACCATCCCTACCACTTCATGATTTTCACTCATTTATCCATACTACAACACCTTCAATCCACTTCCAATACATGTACAAGAAGACCAAACATAATTCCATTCAAGTCTACCACACACGGCTCATTTAAACTTTAAGAAAAACAGCCCAATATCAACATGCAACATCATACCAAATCCTACAATCTTTGTTCATTTACATATGTTGACACACACTCAATTCATCAACAATACATGTAAAACAAAACCAAGCATGGCTTCACCTAAGCTCACGGTCATCTCAACTTCAACCACAACAACAATCCAACAATAAAATCACAAATTATATATTCAAACCATCACACAACACATGGAAAAATGATCATCCTTACCTTCAATCTTGTTCTTCAATCTTGGCCGAACCTCAATGTTTTTGACATGCTACACCTCCTTGCTTCCCTCTAACAACTACTACACGTTTATATGCACTTGGTAAGGAGTTGAATTAATGGAGAAAACTAAAATTTGGGATCAACATCATCTCACCATTCTCGGTAGCTCTAGCCGAGAGCTTCTTTCTAACTCTAAGTTTCTTAACTTTTTCAAATGTTGAAATGAGAGTTTAGTTGATTTATGAATCATCAACTTCCCTTTTATATGCAATCCACAAGGTGGACATGTGTCCCACCCAAGCCTTTAGCCAATAAGAATTGGCCAATTCCACAAGTGGGACCCACACGGCCACTTAGGCCCACTAATGATGTAATTAAGTTCTTAATCTCACTTAGTCCTCCAATCTTGGTCAATTAATCCTTATTCTCCAATAATGTTCTTATACCAAACGAAATCCATAAGCAACTTGTGCATAGAAATGAAATCGAGATGAAAACCCCTACGGAACCCTAAAACAAATTTTGTCTGTAACTTGTCGCACTTAGCTTTATAATGTTCCAACGTAAAGATACGGGACATAACATTCTTCCCCCTTTAGGACATTCGTCCTCGAATGTTGATCTAATTCTGGACTTCCAATACTTCCTTAAGTATCCTCTTAGTTAATTATGTCCTTCACATACCTCTCCTGATTGTCAACTCGTTTTAATCCTTTATAATCGCACTCCAAGTCCTTACGTAGTTGTTCCCATAACATCTTCCTTTTCTATTGCTTCCCGAGGTATTAGTTATATGCCTTTGTCTCTACTCTTCCAGTTATTCCGTAATTGATTATCACCGTATTTCGAGCGTTATTGTCTTTCTCGATCTAAATGTTGCTCAGTTGTACCATCGTAGATTGATTCGGGCCTGTACTCATGGTACATATAGTTACGATTCAACTTTTTCCTTTCGATTGATATTTCCTTAAAATAACGTATCGTTCATTTCACTTCACCTCCCTATCCTTAATCAAAATCCCGTAATGCGTACGTCTCCCATCTTTATTATACTCTACTATTCTCGAGTACGTGTGCTTCGGTAGGCCGTATACCTTTCATAGGTCCTACGAGTAGAATGAAACTTCTCGCAGAGAAACATTTTGTGCTCCGACCCTTTCTTTATTCTCGTTGTTATAGTCCGTACTTCCGAAATGTTCAATATCATGTGTCACTTTCTCGACTTCCCATTAAATTTCCTCGCACCATCACTTGCCTTTACCTTCTTGATCTCAATCTTTAGGGTTGGCTATCATATAACGCCGGGGTCTCCTTATACCATAATCTTATGTCATTTCATAATCGCAACTCGTTGTTCCGATCGTGTTTGCTGAATCATTTCACAATTTCCTTTTACTCTAGCTGGTTATACTTTAGACACATCCTTCGTGTCGTTTCTCTATATATTTTTTTTTGACTCAAACTCTTCCATTGTTCTTTACTCAAATTTGCTCATAGCCCTTCTATTTCATATCTTAGTGTAACTTTTACGCAAGTATGTGTGGATGCCTAATCCCGTAAAATACTTTAGCGTTGCCGTTAGTCTTTATACGTACACTTATATGCTCCTCTATCCTTTGCGCTGATGTCAAGGCTTAACTACGGCTTTTTGTTCTCAATACTAGTTTCACCTCTGTAGTTTTTTTTTTTTTTTTTCAAACCTTATTGCACCTTTCTTTGATGTACTCAACTGTTGCGGTCGCATTGTTGTTACCAAGTCCATACCCTCCTTGTCAAGTTATGCATAAGTATTCTCATACAATCTGCATGTAAAATACAATCCAATCTTAATCCTAGCCTTTCCTTCTTGGTTTATTCTCGTTTATACATATTTTATTATACTATCACTCATTTGTCTATTTCGCCATACTCTTTCCCTTGCTTGTGTATTCCATTGGGTTTTCTCGTATTCTAATATAGGAGAGATTCCCTATTCTTCCTCCTTTGCTATTTATGGGTCGTTAGTCAATAACCCCGTTATCAGCATCTTGACCTCTAATCTCGTATAGCTTTGCTATTTTTAATCATACCCTTTTTCTCCGGTCGTATTCTTCTTTTTTATAAGTACCCATCTTCTCGATGTCCTATCATCCTGTGTCCTTACCAATAATTCTCGCACTACCTCAAAGACTATCTTGACTAACGTCCGTCTATTGTCGGCTCTTGGATTTTTTTTTAACTCATTTCAAAGACATGAGATTTCATTTGAGGTTTGAGTATCCTTATGGGGTACATTATAACATCAATTGTTTCCATCGGTACTTGCTTTATTTTTCCCCGCTTCCCTTTAGGGTCGTAATATATCATTATCTACTTATATTCTCGCCGATTCTTCCATTTCCAATTTTTGAAATTCCTCCGATTCCTTGTCCAATACATTTGGTATACCGCACCATAGCCACTCTTTCTTTTTATCGCTTATCCTAACACAATCAAAGGCGAGAACACTCGATATATAGTACAAAATCTCACTTGATGGTTGGTTCTTGAGTAATGTAATTAAGATAGCAATTTACCCGAAGCCACATTCCCTTCATCCCGATCAATACTTGGGTAATGTTTATCGTCGTTTCAAATTCTCCATTTAGTAGCACTTATGTTCTAATGATATCTCAAACTTTCTCATAACACTACCTTACCCGACGGATATCGTCTCGCTTTCTTCTAATAAATTTACGATACATCCATTATTTTGTGAATCCACAATCCTTGTCCTTTAAGGATTTCAGTTTCCAAGGTGAGGTCACCTACACGTAATACTTTTTTATGCTTCATGCTCTTTCATCCCCGTCGTATACCCGCCGCTAACCTCTAACTTGCAAAAAAAAAAATCACATTAAATTCGCCTTAGTGACGGCCTTGTCTTGTCACCTTCTTGTCGCATCGCTTCTAAAGTTCACATATATTTCCCTCTTGTCCCATACTCATACCAATTGGTTGCGTCGTCTTGAATGCTTCCTTTAGTATTCTTTTCATTTCTCCAATCTCGTGCCCATCTTGTATTCTCGTGCATGAAGAATTTCATGCTACCTTCGTATCGTTCAGCAAAACACTACTTTTACATAATCCCTTTTTCGTTTTCGGCATATCCCGTTTATTTCTATTTGTCTACCATACCAAATATTTCGGCATTCATTCTGCCTCGTCGTCATCTTCCTTCCGATTAGTCTTTCAACCCCGTCACTTGTATCACTCATTTTCCAAGCTATACATATCATAACGTATCGATATAATGTAATGCTACTTGCTTTCTTCTTACCTCCCTCTTTCATTTAAGTCCTCTTCTTCCCGTACCCGCCTCCGCTTCCGTTACCATTTGACTTTTGACTCTCGAATTTCTACGGAACTTGGTAAGTATTTCTTATTGTCTCTACATTTGCTTTTCTCGTTTCACAATAATCATATTGTATCCTTTCCTTGCTAGGATTTATTCATTATTTTTTTTTTGGCAATCCCGCCAACTCGCATTTCATCCTCGTTCGTAATCCATCTTATAATGTAACATTTCTTAATCTTATTCGCGACTCTTAGTCACTAGAAGATTTTTCCTCCATTCTAAGCTCTTTTTGTTTAGGCAAAAATGTGGTCGAAGGTATTTCTTTGGTCCTTTCAAATGAATTTCAAACCTTGCTACTCATATATGCTTTTCGAAGTAAAATTTCCCGCAAGAGGAGTGATGCCTCTACGAACGACATGGAGGGTATCTCTTAAAATCTAATCCAACAAAATAAATTTACCCTATCAAGATCGACCTTCGAGACATATCATGATTCCCCCTATAATTCTTACTATCCCTAACTCGACTTAGGAAATACCAACAATGCCTCACAGGCCAACATACATACGCATATATCATATCTTATCATAGCCTCAGGGGCTCCAATTCCAAATAAAAGTTACAAAGGTGTCGGGACTTACCCGTCATATCACACCCTCAGACATACCCGATCCTTTAACAACTTGTCTTGTTATATCCCCGTATCTACCTCTCTTTCTCATCCCTCAATGTTATATCTTGATCGTATTCCATTATTTTTTTACCTTACCCGACATACCTTCTTCGCACTATTTCTTACCTCGCGTGATGTGTAGCTTTCAAGGTCATCGGTTGCTTCCATCCGCCGATTGCCGTTCTTCACCGAAATCAAATGTTAGCATAAAGAATTTCATTTCTTATGTTTGGGCTCTATCATGATATCTTAGATTTTAAAGAAAGGTAATATCCTAAATGCCCCGTAGCTTCCGTTTATAGATGCACAACACACCGATAAACAAGATTCTACAGACACGGTGTCTGTGGACACTCCGAGGATGAACCGCTCTGATACCACTTTTGTCACGACCCAACCCCGTAGGCCGTGACTAGTGCCCGAACTGGACACTCGTATACACCTGTTATCTATTGCCATATACTACTAGCATGAACGAAACCGATATGAGTATAAAGACAAGACGCATGCATATCAAAGCTACCTATCTTCTCAAGAGAGTTACAACCTTTAACAAGCAATATCGCACAAAAGCCGAAGAAGGTCGTCATATATATATAGGAACGTCCCTAAAAACATAAGCCGAGAAGGCTACCTTCACTCGTCAATGCCATAGTAAACATATATCTACGCAAGCCGGCAAGGTCGCCATTACAAAATGGGTACTCCCCAAACACAAGTCATGTCCATACACAACAAAACATCAACTACACACAGACCCACACATGCGACTACGTAATTCTAAGAGTGACAACGACATCATATGACCCGGACAGTGGCCCCGCCGTCTCCCGAACGACAACATATATACATATCAAAAGTGCTACACGAAACTATGCTCCGGAACAAAGGAGCACTCGAAATAGCCGAGTAGATATCCTAGGGTCGGCGATTCTCCGAAAACGAGCGTTTGCACTGGCGGTGACAAACGTGCCAAGAAAGGGGGGTCAAGACGAATATGTACTGAGTATATAAAGTATGAAACAAAGTAAAGAGAATCGTATCTATGACAAGGTGAACAGATTCAATGCAACAATCGAGTTTCAAAACAAACTTGCCTTTGAACATATTTCATCTCGTATCGTTCATATCAATATCAATATAGTGTTTTATAATCAAATCGCATAATCATTCTGTATATAACATATATAACGTGTCCCGGACTTTTAGTAAGGTGGACTATATTTATAATCATAACATCATAAACATAAACATATTCGTGTCCCGCCCTTTAGTAAGGGACTCAGAATAAGGAATATATGCCCCTCCCGGGGCTCCATCTCCAAATCATCATATCATCATATCATCATCATCATCATATATATATATAACGTGTCCCGGCCCTCTAGTGAGGGACTCGGTAGTTGTATAATAGTTGTGCGCACGAGAACGCAATTTCGGCCCGGACTCAGTGAAGGATATAGCGGTAAGCACGAGCGTTAATAATAAGCAACCACATAAAAGTAAAAACATCTTTTAGACTCAATGAATAGTAAACCAAATCGCCTTGACACTGTGACACTAATCACATTAAATTCATTCCAATTACCATCATAAACTACATTAAGGAACGTTTCAAGATTTATCTACATGTATCACCCTAGCATGTTACATTTGATAAAAACCCAACATACTCTATGCAATTCCTTTTAAAAAAAAAAAGAACTCCTATACGTTACATACAAGTCAATCATGTAATAGATAGCGAGATCATAACTCGACCATTCCAACATTTTCAACATTAAGGATGAATAATAATCATGTTTGAGTAATTAGGAGTTAGAGAGTGGAGTTACCTCGAGGCCTGATTATATCTTACTTACGTCTAGAACATGCCAAAAAATAAGTTAGCTGAGTAGGCTTTGCGACTAGCGTTTTTAATCGTATAATAACTTGTACTTGCTGCCCAACAACACTTATCCTATATCAAGATATCAAGAGCTACATGCATCTACAAGGATTTTAACACGACTCTTAACGCTCACAATCCCTTTCAAACATTTAGACGACGTTTCGTTCGCATTCAAACCAACTAGTGCTACAAGCTAACATTGCTAATCATTCTTTCTTATATCATTCCACACTTGTTTAACATGACTTTAGGGGACTTTGGACAGCTTGCACATCATTCAAATCAGTCCCAAACTCACAGCCAAACAACGCATACCACAATACCATTTCCGCTAGCAATTTTCCAGCTTTAACTTACAACGACAACCACACGTTTAATAATATTACTTCACCTCTAATCTCAAACATGATCCCACGATTTTTGACCGCTTGTACATCTCAACATGATTTGTTTCATTAACACCTTAATTCACATATCCAACATACATACAATATACCACAATGTGCACAACAACAACAATCAAAACTTGGCACAAAACAACATAAACTCCCTAAAAACAAATTTCACCTGGCTTCAATGCCATCCCTACCACTTCATGATTTTTACTCATTTATCCATACTACAACACCTTCAATCACTTCCAATACATGTACAAGAAGACCAAACATAATTCCATTCAAGTCTACCACACACGGCTCATTTAAACTTTAAGAAAATAAATTTATCATCAACATGCAACATCATACCAAATCCTACAATCTTTGTTCATTTACACATGTTGACACACACTCAATTCATCAACAATACATGTAAAACAAAACCAAGCATGGCTTCACCCTAAGCTCACGGTCATCTCAACTTCAACCACAACAACAATACAACAATAAAATCACAAATTGTATATTCAAACCATCACACAACACATGGAAAAATGATCATCCTTACCTTCAATCTTGTTCTTCAATCTTGGCCGAACCTCAATGTTTTCGACACGCTACACCTTTCCTTGTCTCTAACAACTACTACACGTTTATATGCACTTGGTAAGTGAGTTGAATTAATGGAGAAAAACTAAAATTTGGGATCAACATCATCTCACCATTCTCATTGAACATTTTAGCGAGAGCTTCTCTTCTAACTCTAAGTTTCTTAACTTTTCAAAATAAACGAGAGTTTAGTTGATTTACGAATCAGCAACTTCCCCTTTTATATGCAATCCACAAGGTGACACGTGTCCCACCCAAGCCTTTAGCCAATAAGAATTGGCCACACCTACAAGTTGGGACCCACACGGCCACTTAGGCCCACTAATGATGTAATTAAGTTCTTAATCTCACTTAGTCCTCCAATCTTGGTCAATTAATCCTTATTCTCCAATAATGTTCTTATACCAAACGAAATCCATACAAATTTGTGCATAGAATGAAATCGGGAGATGAAAACCCTTACCGGGAACCCTAAAACAGCTTTGTCTGTAACTTGTCGCACTTAGCTTTATAATGTTCCAATGTAAAGATACGGGACATAACACACATAATCTGCCTCGACATCGGAGAACTCCGTCTCCTGTAATCTCAAATTATGACTCCTCTTTCTGAGGGAGTGCATCTCTGAAATGCATCAGCATGGGATCTTCGTATTGTCGCTCTTTCACTTCCATTACTAGCGACGAAACTGCTGAATTCTGAATGGTAGTTCCCCTGCTACCTGAGTCTACTACTCAAACTCCTAGGCTAGCTAACTGCCGGAGCTCACGAGCCATTTCTCTCCTCTCTGGTTGTACATCATACAAACTTCCCATAGATCTGCGGCTAAGAGAATCAGCCACAACATTTGCCTTTCTGGGGTGATATAGAATATCAACATCATAATCTTTTAGCAACTCCAACCATCATCGTTGTCGCAAATTCAACTCTTTCGCTCAAGATATACTGAAGGCTTTTTATGATCTGTGTAAATATCTACATGAACACCATATAAATAATGTCTCCATATCTTTAATGCATGAATCACTGCAGCCAATTCAAGATCATGGGTTGGATAATTCTTTTCATGTTTTCGTAATTGCCTTGAAGCATACACAATCACCTTACCATGTTGCATCAATACACAGCCTAGCCCAACGCCTGAAGCATCGCAATAAACAACATAACCTTCCAATCCCTTCCCAAGGTTGGAAAGGGGGAAACAATCATCTTTTTTTGGAAGCCACTTCACAAGATCCCT
>NW_026717510.1:0-15126 GCF_029784015.1 Lycium ferocissimum | reverse complement strand
CCCCAAACATAATGGGTTTTGGAACGAGCCTCGGGGACTCCCTTTTGCCTGGGAAACCCCAATTTTTGAATTTGCCCACTATTCATTCAATAAATTAAGATTAAGACTTTCTATGTTTCCTTTGGAAAGGTAGGTTGAATATATGCAACTTTCACCGACGGCAGGAATGTCCCAAAACCTTGCTAGGTAACTTTTATTAAGCCTAGGATTCTAAGGCAAGTATTACATCGAGAAATTCGTAAATGTCCTCCGGGATGTCCATATGTTACAAAGACCAAATTTTAAGAGAGGTTGAAAGCCTTTATGCAAGGAAAATGATGAATATGGCTTATCGTATGGCTGATACTTCAAATGAAGAAATGCCTATGACGAATATGTCACACCCCGACTTTACTAGGGTGTGATGGGCACCCGACCCCGTATACGGAGCCGAGCGAACCGCTAATTTCTATTACATATGAACTAATGAGTTAGTAAGAAATGAATACACAAGATTTTTTTTTTCCACAAATACAATCGACATCATATAAGACTCGTAACACGAGACGTAATAACATGTCGAGTTTGTTGGACACCGCTACAAACTCCAGACAACCCATTACCCACGACTCGTCTGCGAAGTCTAACTCGACCAAATCATCATGGCACGTATTGTCACACCGATTTGGCTGGGGTGTGATGGGCACCCGACCCGCATCTTGTTTGTTTAACCCAGCGATCAGATATGTTACATAAACTTCCGGACTCTTAGTTAGGCAAAAATGACAAGTACAATAAATATTTTTGGAGACAACTTCTTGTAATTTACAAATCGACGGAATACGAATCATAGGAATCTACTACAAAATGCGACGTAATGACGTAATAGGGTACAGATGGAACCGCTCGCGACGACTAACATTCGGAACCCCTGGCAACTCGTCTGGAAAGTCTCTAACAAACAATAACACATATCAGGTATAATCTGACACGGCAAAGACGAGCAAATGAGCTTACCAACGCCGGAACATCTACCTACAAAGGCCCGTATCGTGTTGGTGTGCACAACGCGGCATGAAACGCGGCCCCAGTTAGAACGCGGGGGGTCGGTACGGAATATGCGAGTGCATGTAAAGCATAGAGACAACAAACAGTAATTATAACTAAACGTAATACACAGTAACATAAAAGTAATGACCGGAGTATCGAAAATGCTTACTCATAAAACATAAACGGATGCATAGCGAGAAAACATGCCATAGCGGCCCCCGTCAGCGGGACTCGGCCCGAACGAGAAAGTGAGGAAGTCGCCCGACGGCGGCGCCACAACAAATCATATCAAATCAGAAATGCGCATCATAGCATATCGTATGGCCACATCATATCATATCATATCGAGTGTACATGGCACATCATACACCACAACCCATATGTACATATACCGCCCTCACACCGAGGGCACCTGCCGAACAATGGAAATGGAACAGCTGTGATAAACATCCCGGCCCGGGTTCTCATGAAGGAAGCATTGAGGCATCCACGAATAGAGTAGTATGTCCAAATGGGTCATATGTAAATCATTTACAGACCCGATAATCATAACTTGGATGATAGATCTTATAGCAAACATTTGATAACAAATCCGCAGTACGGAAGTCTTTCTGAGATCGTAAAGTTTTGTACCAAACTAATTTTCCCGAAGTAGTCACAAACCGCAAAGTAGGTCATATGATTCAAATAAATAATTATATCGTTAATCTTTAGGAGTTGGAAAGGTAGTTTAAAATATCTCTTAATTTTTAACTAAAAGTAGAATTGGAAACGATTAATAAGAAATAACCGACAAAGTGGGCCTACCTCGGTCAAATGAGGTGGCGTATGTAAATTACATATATTGAACTTCATAACGTCATTCATAAAGATTCTAAGGTATTGATTTCACTACACAAGTTACAGAGGTTCAAACAATTTTTTTCTAACTATTCGCACAATTTTCAATTCAATTCTACCGAATGAAAATGGGGCGTTTGGACGTCAAATTCCTAGGAGTAGAGTTGTCCCCAAGGTCCAAATTCAAGCCTAGTACAGCTAAGACATGCCAAGAGAAGGAATGGGAGAGCTTTACATACCTTTCTTGCCCTTTACGCTTGCCAAAACTCAATCCCGTTTCGTCTGAAAAAACTACAAATGGTCACATTTACCAATTTACTATTCATAAGGCTTAGAATTCCAATCTTAACCAATACTTGTCTATAAAAATTTGGGCAGCATCTCCCCTATACATATAACACACCCGAGATTCAAACTCGGCCAAAACAATAACAACCACACCAACAACAATATATACAACATCAATAGTCGACTAGGAACGCATTCTAGCGTAAATAGTCTTATTTTCCAAATAATGCAACAACTCCAAATCCAACTCTACACTTACAAACCAATATCAATAATTCATATTCACATACTTATTTAAGATCATTCAAACATAAACCAAGTGCATTCCAAGCTATATATCCAATTGTCAACAATTCCATCAATTAATATATTCAATCCAAAAATTCTTATATATGCAACAAAACCATTCCAACACATTTTCTACTTACTAATTCATCTCCAACAACCATAATCTACACTTTAACAACTTCATTATCTTAATATCATAAAATCACATTAATATGACATAATTCTCTACATTCCATTTTCATGCCAACTTAACTCATATATCCTTCATATACATTGTGAAGATCACAACAACACAACTAACATGTTAAACAAAATAAATCCAACATTATCTCATCAATATATACCACACGGCCAACATGCCAATTTTCCAACTTCATCCAATTTTCATTCAACTTTCATTTCCAATATACATTCCACAATAACCACAACTAGAATACAACTTAAAATTCAACTCATTTCAACTACACAACATTCCATACACACGGCTATATACATATATTCATACCCACTTTGCAAACTTCCATATTTCCATAAGTTCTACTCATTTTCATAAACTACAACACAAACAAACCTTCATAACATAATAACAAGGAATTAATTCTTACCTTTTTCCCCTTAGTTCTTCACTTGTCCAAAGTGTGAGATTGAAGAAACTATTGCTCAATCTTCCAAAATAATTACACCAAGTTGTAGAGGAACCTTGAATTAGTAGGAATATAACAAGAAAGTAATTTTTGGAACAAGATTTTGAGGGGTGAATTTTCCCATGGGCAAACCGAAATGCCTTCTTTTTTGTTCTTGTTTTTCTTGTTTTTCTTGTTTTTCTCCTTCTTTTCTTTGTCTTGAAAGTTCTATGGAATTTGGATGATTAAGTGGTCTTTTATTTATTGACCACATGACTTAATTCCATGGGCTTGGATCTTTTTTATGGGCCATGGCCGAATGGCCTCTATTGGGCTTCATCTTCTCTCTTTTTTTTTTCCATGGGCCTAATTCGGTTGGCCCCGAGTTGGGCTAGTCCACTGACCTTTCGACCTTAAAACGTCTATATCTCCTTGTACCGATGTCAGCTGGGAACCCACGACCTATGGTTGGAAAGCTAATTCAATTATCTACAACTTATATATCTTGGTATTTTTCCAAATTCCAAACTTATAATACCGTTTTTGCCCCTCGAATCCAGGTCACCCGAAAACGTTTTCTTAAAAATATTCGTTTGGAGGGCTTCCACTTTGATTTGGCCCAAGGGTCCTTCATGAGTTGTGTTTAACTTCACGTACGTGATTCATATAACTTGTCACATGTCCGAAAAAAAAATCTCGATGTGCGGGCCCCATCTCAACTTACAAATAATCCAGTAGACAAAAGTACGGGATACGATACTATCGACGAGAGTTTAAATTACGTAGCTACAACATGATTGTCAATTTTGAGGAAGCACATGTCACGCTCATACTCCAAAATGCGGGGTATAACACATATACTCGACTCGGCGGCACTCAGACAAGTGAGCCTACCAACCCCGCCGGACATCTTCTATGCTAGCTTCTCACATCCGGGTTCACCCGCGCGGCATGAAACGCAGCCCCGGCAAGAAGGGGCAAGTACGAGCTATGTACTGAGTATGTAAGGCATGAAAAGCAACTCAGTAGGGGATATAATCATGTGTAATAACAGTATGGAGGTGTAGAACATATCATGTAGAAGGGAGTATCCTGTACATATAAGACATATCATGTGTAAGGGAGTAAGCTGTACATATAGAACAGGTAACCTGTACATATAGGACATATCATGTGTAAAGGCAGTAACTCTGGTATACGTGGAACATATCATGTAAGTTCGTATTCGTACATATGGAACATATCATGTAAAGGCGTGACTTGTGCCTATGAGTGCCCCCCCGGGGCGGATGCCATGCATGCTTGTTTGGTCATATGGTATCATAGCGCGAAAAGCCGCTCACCCACATAGCGCCGAAATACGTCGGCTCGGCCATATATCCCGCGTCGGCATCCCGCGTCCGGGATGATAAGCCACCGACCAGGCAATGAAACATGTCTCCCTTCCCATTCCCCACATATACATGTATCCCATCCCCCCAACCCATATACAAAATGGCATGCATGAGAGCCCAAAGAAAGTCATGTACTCGTCGGAGGGACGTAAGGTCGGAAACCTCCGATCGCATTATGGAGTAATCATGGACGCTTTGTCTCATCTTGAAGGATCGATAATCATAAGGCGAGACTACCCGACGGAGAGAATAACATTAAGAGAACATAGAACATGTCATTTCGTACCATATTATATCATATCATGTCATATCATAGCATATCGTGTCCCGTCATAGCATATCATCTCATATCAAATCATGTCGTGGCATATCATGTCATGTCATGTCGTGTCATAGTCATTTTCTCATATTCGACAACATCATGATCATCATAGAATCATAGTCATTGTTTTAGTCATTAAAACTTTCAATATTGTAAAACTTGGTTAAGAAGAAAAAGGAATATTTTGAAAAACACTTGTAAACTTTTAGTAGGGAAAATCATGCCTTGGGGTCGGTGGGTTTGGTTAACACCTATTGTTTGGTAGTCGGAATGATAACCAAGAACTTCCATTAGCTATAGTATGGAGACAAACCAAACGGGACAATAGAAAGGAATTTGGGAATAGTGGGCCCACCTCGGTCGAATGAGGCGGCGTATACAATTTACGTATAATACCCTTCATGACATTACTTATGAGAATTTCGGGGTAAGCGGATCCTATTCATGCAAGTTCTAGGTGTTTAGACAATTCTTTCAACTATTCATAAGCATTTGATTCAATTCTACTGAACGAATAGTAGTCAAATTCAAGCTCGGATTTCTAGAATTAGAGTGGTCCCCGAGACACGTATTCAAGCCTATTACCTCTAAGACATGCCAAGGAAGAAGAGTGAAGTCTTACATACCTCTTTCCGCTCCTTCTGCTACTCCAAATTCAAGTTGCAAATCCACCAAAATCTACAATTTGGTCATGTTTACCAAACATTGATTAGTGCATTTAGAATTAGATTCTTAAAATAACACTTGGCTACCGAAATTAAAGCATTTCCCCACTGTAAATGCGCCATCCCCGAGATTCTAACTCGGCCAATTTTAATCGACAACAATCCGGGAATTCAACCCGGCCAAACCAACAATCATAACTGTTACACCTCGCGTTTTGTACATTTGAATATCCCGAGTTAATGGCGGGAAGTTAAGGACAAGGTTATAAATTTTTTTAGAATGTATAAGTTGCGTATTCGTCCCTTTTATTGGAATGGAGCATCAAGGGTAAATTCGGGATAAGGAGGAATTGGAGGCTAAAAGTGGGTAAAGAATTTTCATGAAATGGCCAAAAGGCCTAAGTGTCCGTGGACCCCACCCCATGTTTGGCCAATATTTTCATGCCATGAAATGGCACATGTGTACACCATATATTTGTGGGAGTTTAAAATATAAATGGACAAAGATGACCATGCAAGCCTAAGAAATCATCTTTCATGACTTGAAGAAAAATCTAGAAAAGTGAAGAATATATGGACCAAAGTGTACATGGCAAGACTTAATTAAGTCATCTTTTATTCTAAGGAAAATTCAAGAAAAGAAAAGAAAATTCTAGAGAAATGGAGGAAAGGGGAATTATGTGCCTATATCCATATTTTGAGGGATTTATTTATAAATATGGAAAAGTAGAGGAAGACATGTATATATATACATATGGAGTCATCATTCTAAGTGATGAAACAAGAAAGAAAGAGAGAAAAAAAAAAAGAAAAGAGAGATAGAGAGAGTTTCGGCCAAGCATGGCCATGGGAAAGTGACCTAGAAAAATTATTTTCTTCTAGCTTTTCTACTAATTTGAAGGTCCTAATTAACATGGAGTGGTTGTTGGGACAAGTAGAGCTCTCATGGTGAAGGATGGAGCCCTAACCGAATAGGAGAAGTCAAAGGATGAAGGTATGTATTTAATCTTCTTTCATGTGTTATGGATGGTTGTGAATATTGTAGCATGTAGAAAATGATGTAATTTATGGAAATATGGAAGTAGTTGATGTGGCCGAATAGAAGTAGTGGTGTGGAGGTGTGATGAATTGATTTTATTTTGGTAGTTTGATTGTTGTGTTGTGAAATTCATAATGTAAAAGGAATGAAAAACCATGAATATAATATGTTGGAATGGTAGCCGTTGGAGTAGTGTTGGCCGTGTGTTGTGTTATATGTGTTGTGTTATATGAGTTGGTCGTATGGTGTTGTGTTGCATGGAAAGAATGGATTGATTCTATGTGGAATGTTGCTTGTTGTTGTAATGTAAAGGGATGGATGAAAATGCATGAAAATATGAAAGAAGTGGTTATGGTCGGATAATAGGAGCTTTGGTAAGTTAATGTAAATTGATGTTATTTGACATTCTAGTTGTCGTCGTTATGGATTATGCGATGATGAAATGTATGGATATTGTTGAGGTTGAAGGTTTCGGATAAAATAGTATGTTGTTTGAGTTGTTGGAAGGTTTTGTGAATTGGATTGAATTAAATTGGATTGAATTGAATATTGAAGCATTGAATTGAATAATTGTTGGTATTATTGATAGATTTGGCCGGGTTGAATTCCCGGATTGTTGTTGATTAAAATTGGCCGAGTTAGAATCTCGGGGATGGCGCATTTACAGGGGAAATGCTTTGCAAATTTTTGTAGGCGAATGTGAATTCAAGATTGGCTTCTTAAAAGCTCTAATCACTATTTGGTATATGTGACCAATTTGTAGATTTTGGCAAGATTGGAGGCTGAATTTGGAGCGGCGTACAAGGCGGAAAAAGGTATGTAAGACTTCACCCTTCTTTCTATGGCATGTCTTAGACGTACTAAGTTGGATACGGGCCTCGGGGACCATTCCTTCTCTCGAAATCCAAGATTGAAATTCGCTACTATTCATTCGGTAGAATTGAACTAGAAATGGTGCGAAATGTTGGAAAACTTCTTAGACCTCTAGAACTTGCATAAATGAGACCCGATTACCTTAAAACTCCCATAAGTAATGTCATGAAACGTATTACACGTAAATTGTGTGCGCCGCCTCATTTGACCCGAGGTGGGCCCATTGTTCCCGGATTTTCCTTATTGTTTCATTTGGCTTGTTTTGGAGTGGAATCCTAAGAAACTTCTGATCCTTGTCCCGATTATCAAACGATAGGTACAACGCTATCCTAATGTAAATATGTCCATGATAAGTATGACAAAGATGATCCCTTGACTAAGATGAAGAATGTGATCTTGTAAGGACAACGATGGAGTCGAAAATGAGAAAATGCCTACGATAGATATGTTGACGATATGTTCTGCCATAAAAATGAAAATATGGGAATGGTAAACTGTTTATGGATATCCCAAGTCTATTATAGGTAATGACTATTTTAAGGGTTCTAAATACATGGAATTATGCCTTATGACCCCGATTGATGTGTGTAGCCGGCATACGTATATATATATATATATATATATGATATATAGTAGATATATATGATATAAGTATGTGCATATGATAAAAAGAATCGAGCTCTATAGACGATATATATATATGATATAAGTATGTGCATATGACAAAAAGAATCGAGCGCTATAGACGATATATGTATATGATATGAGTATATGTATATGATGAAAGAGCCGGGCGCTATAGACGCCGATATATCTAAGGGGGAAAATGGAGATAAGGGCAGAGCGTTATATACGCATATCCACCTGATCAGTTGGAGTATGGCACATGATATCGTCCCGGACGCGGGATGCCCGGACGCGGGATGTGCACATTATGGTTAAATGGATCGGCTGCCGACGCCTCGGCAATATAATATATTCTATTTTTTTATGTATATATATATATATATGAGTAAAGAAAGCTAAGAAAGCACAGTATCTGCCCAAGGGCACTTATATGTACAGGTTACTCTTTTATCCTATGGTACGGTTTATGTTTCCATACAGTTACTACTCATGCGCAGGTTACAGTTTTTCCATGATATGTCTCATATGTACAGAACACTCTTTTTACATGATATGTTCTACGGCCCTTGCTATGTCGTTACTATTCATGTCTTACATACTCAGTACATTGCTCGTACTGACCCCTCTTCTTCGGGGGGCTCGCGTTTCATGCCGCGCGAGTAAACCCGGCACGAGAAGCTAGCATAGAAGATGTCCGGCGGAATTGGTAGGCTCCACTTGTCCGGGAGTGCTTTCGCCGAGTCACAGTATATGTGCCATGACGATATGTTCAGAGTTAGAGACTTTGCAGACAGAGTCGTGGGTATCAGGTTGTCATGTGTAAGCGGCTCCAATGGCCGATATGCTATCATGTTTCGTGTCACGAGTCTTATGTGATGTCAGATTTTACTTATGGAAAAAAAAAATTTCGATGTATTCATTACTTACTAGTTCATAAGTTCATATGTGTGATAAGAGTTAGCGGGTTCGCTCGGCTCCGAAGATGGGGTCGGGTGCCCATCACACCCTAGTAAAGTCGGGGTGTGACAAAGTGGTATCGAGCGGTCGGTCCGGGGATTGTACGCAAAGTCGTGTCCGGTAGAGTCCCATTTATGGGTGTGAAGCCGGCCACATTTATAAACAGGAAGCTACGGGGCATTTAGGAATGGTTGACCTTCTTTCTGTCATTAAATCGTGCGATAGAGCCAAGTCATAGGAGACAAGATCCCTTATACTAATCGTGGGATTCCGCAGGCATCCAGTATCGGCGGAAAAAGGCAAGGGATAACGTGAAAGTCAAAGAGGTAGGACTGGATGGCTATATGTGTTCTGCTATGTGAAGCTGGGAGCCAAATAGGAAAATAGATATACACCAGGCGGAAAGTGAACATTGGGAAGAGAAAAGGGTAAAACGGTAAATGTAAAAGAAAGGACGTATTACGAAAATGTTTCGGAAGGCGTAAGACTTAGACTTGATCCAGAATATGTAATAAAGGCCATGTGAGGAAACGGACGCGAAAGTATCGGCCTTAAGGCATCGGATTCCAGCAAAGTTTCGAGGTTAAGCGTGCTCAGGTGGGAGGATGGGTGACCCCCTGGGAAGTTTGCAAGAAATTTTACATAGTCAGACATATGAGACAAAAGGAGAAGTTGGGTTAGCCTAAGGGAAACTAGAGCGTATGGAACGGTTGGAGACCATAAGAGGACGCGCGAGACAAGGCGGACTTGCTCGGTGAAGGAGACGGGAAGTACATCACGGCCACTAGAACTAGGATAGGCTTGAACGGCGCTTGGACGTATTTTGTGGGCTAGTTAGTAGTAATTGAATATATGTATAGATGAAGGTGTAAGATATCCCAAATATGATTGTATCGGTGGACATGTGAATCCCAGCAACCGAAGTTACAGTATAAAAGACATTAATCGAGTAAGGATACCGAAGTTCGAGTGATAGCAAGAGTAAATGGTACAAGTGTTGCAAAGTAAGTTATTATTATTCTACTATAGATTGAGATTGGGAATGAGGATATGAGACGAAATATAAATGGATAATGGTATAAGCATACCCTAAAGGGGGAAGCGGGTGAAAGGAATGTAAGGATGAAATAGAGACGATTGATACGGTAATATGTTGGATATGGATGTTGGATTACAAATGAAACCCCCTTCATGGAAATAAGTCAGGGAGCTCGGAAAACCAACCATAAGTGTATAAGAATCAGGATGGTGTTTGAGGCAGTGTGAGAAGTCTTGCAAAAACCTCTAACGACAGGACACTAGAAAATGGACGTATATAAAGAAAAAGAGTATGACAAAGAGAACGGTATTGGATAGCTTAAGAGCTAAGATGAAGGATGGAAAATAACTTCGAAAAAGGGAGCTCCCCCGAGGTGCTTATGCGACCCGGTAGGACTAGTTGAACATTCGAGGACGAATGTTCTAAAGGGGGGAAGGATGTTACACCTCGCGTTTTGTACATTTGAATATCCCGAGTTAATGGCGGGAAGTTAAGGACAAGGTTATAAATTTTTTTTAGAATGTATAAGTTGCGTATTCGTCCCTTTTATTGGAATGGAGCATCAAGGGTAAATTCGGGATAAGGAGGAATTGGAGGCTAAAAGTGGGTAAAGAATTTTCATGAAATGGCCAAAAGGCCTAAGTGGCCGTGGACCCCACCCCATGTTTGGCCAATATTTTCATGCCATGAAATGGCACATGTGTACACCATATATTTGTGGGAGTTTAAAATATAAATGGACAAAGATGACCATGCAAGCCTAAGAAATCATCTTTCATGACTTGAAGAAAAATCTAGAAAAGTGAAGAATATATGGACCAAAGTGTACATGGCAAGACTTAATTAAGTCATCTTTTATTCTAAGGAAAATTCAAGAAAAGAAAAGAAAATTCTAGAGAAATGGAGGAAAGGGGAATTATGTGCCTATATCCATATTTTGAGGGATTTATTTATAAATATGGAAAAGTAGAGGAAGACATGTATATATATACATATGGAGTCATCATTCTAAGTGATGAAACAAGAAAGAAAGAAAGAAAAAAAAAAGAAAAGAGAGATAGAGAGAGTTTCGGCCAAGCATGGCCATGGGAAAGTGACCTAGAAAAATTATTTTCTTCTAGCTTTTCTACTAATTTGAAGGTCCTAATTAACATGGAGTGGTTGTTGGGACAAGTAGAGCTCTCATGGTGAAGGATGGAGCCCTAACCGAATAGGAGAAGTCAAAGGATGAAGGTATGTATTTAATCTTCTTTCATGTGTTATGGATGGTTGTGAATATTGTAGCATGTAGAAAATGATGTAATTTATGGAAATATGGAAGTAGTTGATGTGGCCGAATAGAAGTAGTGGTGTGGAGGTGTGATGAATTGATTTTATTTTGGTAGTTTGATTGTTGTGTTGTGAAATTCATAATGTAAAAGGAATGAAAAACCATGAATATAATATGTTGGAATGGTAGCCGTTGGAGTAGTGTTGGCCGTGTGTTGTGTTATATGTGTTGTGTTATATGAGTTGGTCGTATGGTGTTGTGTTGCATGGAAAGAATGGATTGATTCTATGTGGAATGTTGCTTGTTGTTGTAATGTAAAGGGATGGATGAAAATGCATGAAAATATGAAAGAAGTGGTTATGGTCGGATAATAGGAGCTTTGGTAAGTTAATGTAAATTGATGTTATTTGACATTCTAGTTGTCGTCGTTATGGATTATGCGATGATGAAATGTATGGATATTGTTGAGGTTGAAGGTTTCGGATAAAATAGTATGTTGTTTGAGTTGTTGGAAGGTTTTGTGAATTGGATTGAATTAAATTGGATTGAATTGAATATTGAAGCATTGAATTGAATAATTGTTGGTATTATTGATAGATTTGGCCGGGTTGAATTCCCGGATTGTTGTTGATTAAAATTGGCCGAGTTAGAATCTCGGGGATGGCGCATTTACAGGGGAAATGCTGCCGAAATTTTTGTAGGCGAATGTGAATTCAAGATTGGCTTCTTAAAAGCTCTAATCACTATTTGGTATATGTGACCAATTTGTAGATTTTGGCGAGATTGGAAGCTGAATTTGGAGCGGCGTACAAGGCGGAAAAAGGTATGTAAGACTTCACCCTTCTTTCTATGGCATGTCTTAGACGTACTAAGTTGGATACGGGCCTCGGGGACCATTCCTTCTCTCGAAATCCAAGATTGAAATTCGCTACTATTCATTCAGTAAAATTGAACTAGAAATGGTGCGAAATGTTGGAAAACTTCTTAGACCTCTAGAACTTGCATAAATGAGACCCGATTACCTTAAAACTCCCATAAGTAATGTCATGAAACGTATTACACGTAAATTGTGTGCGCCGCCTCATTTGACCCGAGGTGGGCCCATTGTTCCCGAATTTTCCTTATTGTTTCATTTGGCTTGTTTTGGAGTGGAATCCTAAGGAAACTTCTGATCCCTGTCCCGATTATCAAACGATAGGTACAACGCTATCCTAATGTAAATATGTCCATGATAAGTATGAAAAAGATGATCCCTGACTAAGATGAAGAATGTGATCTTGTAAGGACAACGATGGAGTCGAAAATGAGAAAATGCCTACGATAGATATGTTGACGATATGTTCGCCATAAAAAATGAAAATATGGGAATGTTAAACTATTTATGGATATCCCAAGTCTATTATAGGTAATGACTATTTTAAGGGTTCTAAATACATGGAATTATGCCTTATGACCCCGATTGATGTGTGTACCGACATACGTATATATATATATATATATATAGATAGTATACATGATATAAGTATATGTATATGATAGACGCTGGTAGATATATATGATATAAGTATGTGCATATGACAAAAAGAATCGGTCTATAGACGCCGATATATGTATATGATATGAGTATATGTATATGATGAAAGAGCCGGGCGCTATAGACGCCGATATATCTAAGGGGAAAATGGAGATAAGGGTAGAGCGTTATATACGCATATCCACACGATTTTGGAGTATGGCACTGATATGTCCGGACGCGGGATGCCGGACGCGGGATGTGCACATTATGGTTAAATGGATCGATGTCATACGCAATATAATATATTCATTTTTTTTATGTATATATATATATGAGTAAAGAAAGCTAAGAAAGCACGATATCGCCCAAGGGCACTTATATGTACGAGTTACTCTTTTATCCTATGGTACGGTCTATGTTTCCATACGATTACTACTGCGTACACGTTCGAACCATGATATGTCTCATATGTACGAACACTTTTTTACATGATATGTTCTACGGCCCACTTGTCTATGTCGTTACTATTCATGTCTTACATACTCGATACATTGCTCGTGCGACCCTCTTCTTCGGGGGCGTGCGTTTCATGCCGCGCGATGTGTAAACCCCCGACCAGTGATAGCATAGAAGATGTCCACGGAATTGGTAGGCTCCACTTGTCCGGGAGTTTACTTATGGAAAAAATATATGCCATGACGATATGTTCGAGTTAGAGACTTTGCGGACGAGTTCGTGGGTATCATTGTCATGTGTAAGCGGCTCCAATGGCCGATATGCTATCATGTTTTCGTGTCACGAGTCTTATGTGATGTCGTATTTTACTTATGGAAAAAAAAATATTCGATGTATTCATTACTTACTAGTTCATAAGTTCAAATCTTCCAAATGCCATAAGAACTTCAACAATACATTTTTTTTTTTCAAACTCATAAACTATATCCACAATTCCATATATTTACAACATTATTTCCATGAATTCAAGAAAGCATATTCAAATCATATTACGTTCCAAATCAGCCCATAACCATCACAACTTCCATTTGAATCATCAAACTTTCATTTCGTTACATAGAATCCATCACAACAACAACTAGAATACTAACTAACATTAATTCATTTTTTTCCTACACCATGGCAGCCCCACTCACGGCACACACACACCACACACAACCTTCCATGATTTTTATCCATTTCCACACATTACAACAATACAAAACATACTAACTAAAATTGATTCATCACCCTAAACATACAACACACCTACACGGCTAAACATCAACATCCATGGCTCAACTTCAACATCCATATTTTCATGTTGTTCATTCATTTCCATGCATTATAACACGTCCAAAGCATCCATAAAACATGCAAAAGAGGATAGAACCTTACCTTTTCCCACTTGTCTTCCTCTTGGCTAAAGTCATGAACTTGCAAGTATGAATGGTTTTCTTGCTCCAAAAATTATACCATGTTAAAGAGGACCCTTGAATTGGTAGAGATACTAGGAGAAATAATTTTTCCTTGATCAATTTCCATGGCCTCAATTTTTTTTGCCATGGCCGAAACTACTATATTCTCTCTTCATCTTCTTTTTTTTTCTTTCTTATTTCTTCAACTAAAAGATGACTCCAAATATATATATATATATATATATATATATATATATATATATATATATATATATATATATATATATATATATATATATTTATGTGTAGGGGCACATGCCCTCTCTAGATTTTTCTTCCTCTTTTTCCTCTTCTTTTTTTTTTTAGAATTTTCTTACTTTCTCTAGCAAAGATGACTTATTTTGTCATCTATATGTATTTTTTTTCCTCACATGTCCTTGTTGGAATATTCAAGAAGCTTGTGTGAAATTCCCGTTTTACCTCGACTTTTCTCAATATTACCATTTTGTCCCTAACCTCCCGCATTATTTCCACGGCCCATTTTGTAGAATTTCTTTTCGCCTTAGCCTCTCACAATATTTCCATACTACCAATGTCCATAAATAATACTCATAACCTACTTATGCATTAAAATAATTTTGGAACATAGCCTCGCCTAACTTCTCACCATTATCTCGGACTATCCAAATGTGCAAAAATGCGAGGTGTAACAGAATATGTCGACGACACGTTTCTACCACGAATGTAATTATGTGAGGTGTGTTAAACGTTTCATAACGATTTCATTTTCAAAAGCTAGAAGTAATGGTTTTTAAAACACGATTTCTTTCCAAAAAGTTTCAAAATGTTTTAAAAAATATTTGTTTTTCTCCAAAAACCAAGTTTGATGATTTTGAAAGCTTTTATGACTAAAACGATGAACATGATTCTATGATGACAAGGAT
>NW_026717509.1:0-15147 GCF_029784015.1 Lycium ferocissimum | reverse complement strand
GATCTCTTCTCTATTTTCCTCCAGAAATTTCTGGGTGTTTTGGTGTGAAAAATGAGGGGAAAGTCTGAAATTTTACTTAAATAACCGTGGGTCATGGGCCTAACCCGGTTGGGCCCGGATTGGGCCTAACCCACTGACCCTTCTGCCTTAAAACGTCCATAACTCCTTATCCCGACGTCATATATGGACCCACGACCTATGGTTGGAAAGCTAATTCAATTATCTACAACTTCTATCTCTTGATATGTTACCAAATTCCAAACTTATAATACCGTATTTGCCCCTCGAAGTCAGATCACCCGAAAACGTTATTTAAAAATATTTCTTTGGAGGACTTCCACTTTGCTTTGGCTCGAGAGTCCTTCCCGAGTTGTGTTTAACTTCACATATGTGCTTCATATAACTTGTCACATGTCCCAAAAATCTCGATGTGTGGGCCCCACCTCGGCTCGCAAATAATCCGACGTACGAAAATACGAGATACAACACTATCAACGTGAGTTTAAATTATGTAGCAACAACATGATTGTCAATTTTTCTTGAGGAAGCACGTGTCACGCTCATGCTCTAAAAATGCGGGGTATAACACAGCCCCTCCCCCCCGAGCAATAGGGGAGTTAGTGCGGATAATGTACTGAGTATGTAAGGCATAGAAGTAACATAAACATAAGAATCATGAACTGAATCTGATCTCTGAAACCGACTGACTGTCTAGATGCATCTGTATGACTGAGTATCTTAAAACATTTGCATAAATCTGTATACTGACAATGCCTCTGTGAGCGCATAATATGCATGCTCTCAATGATAACCATGCTCATGTATATATATAGGTCATAGTGCTGAGTAACGTTCAGCCCGATCCATATACCATATAATAGTGCCGAGGAACGTATGGCCCGATCCATATATCACCATCAAGGTGCACCAACTGATCAGGTGGTAATGCGTATATAACGCTTATCCTTTTCCCCATACCCTATATACATATAATATACGCGTATATAATGCCTTCTGGTCACTGGTCAATATGCACATATATATGAATGAATGTAATGCATATGTAAGATGAAATAATAAAACTTTCAGAATAATATGATGTCACACTAACTCTGGTGGACAACTGCTGAGCTAGCATTACTAATACGTGAAATCTCAAGACCCATGAATAGAAGGAACATAATAACAGGGGTACAGGATCATCAAAGACTGAAGTACTCCTAGTGCTTCTAAGAGTAGAGTAATATGGAAGCTCATTTACTCGTTTGTTCGTTCATATCATAGGATCATGCCAAAATGAAAGAAGGGACGTTACCTTAACATACCTTTCGGCCGCCTTAACTTTACTACTTAACGCTTGTCCTCCCAAGCTCGTAAATCTATATTTAAGAAAATTATATTATCATTAGGCTTATCTTCATATGTTTGTCTCAAGCTTTCAAATGAAATCTACGTAGAATCTGCCAAAATTTGGGCAGCATCTCCCCTGTTTATATCCCTAGCCCGAAATCACAATACCAACAACCAACGATGACAACAACAATACTAACATCAATAAAATCATCATCAACACCAATATACTCCATAAAACATCCCACATGATGTTTACCCGATTTCTTAACCAATTAATCCATCATACGATGATTTAATAACTTTATCTTCATAAATAAACTTAAATCAATATCAATAAAGAGAGATTCATACCTTACTCTCACTAGAACCGCAATATCTTCGATATCCCTTTGATTTCACGCCAAGATTTATCGCAAAATGATATTATAATCGTAATTATACGCAGTCCGAACCTGAATCCAGAGATTATACTTGATTCGCGTTAAAATTTTAGGGGTGGAAGTTGGGGAAAGATTTCAGAGAATTTAGGGAGGTTTTGGGTGTTTGGATGAAGAAATAAGGGGGGAACCCCCCTTATATAACGTTCTGGAATCTGCCTTGACCGACTCAAAAGTTGCTCAGTGCGATCGCGCTGCCTTATGGCGCATTCGCGCTGAGTTACTGGGCTCTCCTATGCATTTTCGCGCCACCTTCTAGCACGTTCACGCAGGGTTAATTCCCTGCTCTGACAGCCTATCTTAAAATGCTCATAACGTTTGATTCCGATGTCTGATCAATGCACGGTTTGTTGCGTTGGAAACTAGACTTCTTGAACTTCATTTTAGGCTTGTTTTTTACCTCAAAACTCTTCATATACTAAAATATATTCTTTCGCCAAGTTAGACCAAAATTGTCCCCCATCTTTTCTCCAAAGTTTCGCTAAACTTAATTTCCTTAATCTGCTTGCCCTCCAATCCTACCCTAGCTTATTATATGAACTTAAACCCTCATAACCATAAGATAGGCGCATATAATCTTATATATCCTAGAAGGTAGCTCCAGTGTCCTCAGTTAAGACAGGTAACACCTAACGGACCTCAACGTCCAAAACTACGAGGTGTAACAGTTCCACACATGAACACATATCACAATAACAGTCTCAATATCATAGCATCCCTTTCCTTCCCAACAACATCAACACATGATAAAATAAGAACTCCAAATCAAAAAGGTAAATCCCCAAGCAACAAGTCTGGAATCACTCATGTGGCTACCAGCCAATAAGTCACAACAAGACAACAACTCAATAGAACACAACAAGGTAACAAGCCATAGTCAACAACAATACCAACCTAAGCATTCCATCCTGACTCCATACCCGAAGGCATACATGCTTTCTCTAATAATCACTAACTCTACATATGCTTTAATAACCAAAGTCTAACTATAAAGTGAGTCATAACCTACCTGGAATGCCGAACAGGAGCCACGAACCGTCAAACCTTAGCCTTGCCTTTTCGTTGCGCCTCCAAGTACTCAAAGTCTATTCATATTTAAATTCTATATTAGAAATCATGAAGAATAACACCCATATTGCTAAACTTCTAGTTAGGTCAAATTCTAACCCAAGGAATTGGGGAAACTGGCCCACAAGGGTAAAACGGGAAATTGAAGGATGGAATATGCAATTCAAGCTCTAGGTGATCAAACCCACTAATCAATTGCTAAATCAACTCACAATTTGGTCTAATTCGGATTTAAAGTGAAACCCCTAAATTTGGGTATAAACCCTAACTCTTTAATCCTCAAATTAAGCACTAATAATGGAAGAACCAGGCTTAACAACAATGAATTCATCACTTTTTGTGTTTATTCTAGTCAATTCCTCATCAATTTCTATTTAGGAAGCCTAGAACTATGTTACATCTCGGAAAAATTTTCGTTGATGCACAATGAAAAGGCTAACGAGGAGTACGAAGTATAAGATGTTTCCAGCAGAGAAGGTGGCTGGGTGGTCGTGAACCACGACCAGTTCCACGACCAACAATGGGTTCCACGGACCGTGAAGCTGTCCGTGGAAGTCCCGCCGACTGGATTCATTCCAAGTCTTTAAATATGATCCCACTTCATTTTATTCATTTCCATCAACGTCTTCAACCTCTCCACACCTCTAGAACCTTCCACACATTTCATCCACAAGAAAACCAAGGGAATCAAGGATCAATAACAAGTATTGAGGTGAATCAAGTGAAGGAAACCTTATTAAAGTCATTCAACTCAAGTGATGTTTAAGGAAATAATGTCATCCAAGGCTTGTTCTTCCACCATCTAATATTAACACCTCGAAGGTTAAGATTGGCAAAATTGGAATAAGGCTTTAATTGGATTTTACTTAGTGTATGTGATGTTTAAAAATATCCATCATTAATTGGGAATCTCAAAAATAAAATGGAAATTTGAAACTAAATTGGAAAAAAATTAGCCCAAGAAGAGTAGGCCGGCCATGGCCTTGCCATGGCCCAAACCCATGATGTGGCCATGTGTTTCACATGTGATCAATTTAATTAAATTAAGAGAGAGAGTTCAAGAAAGTTTCAAGAAAAACTCAAGGAACAAAACAAGAGAAAAAAAAAAAAAGAAAAGAAAGAGAGAGTATTCGGGCTGAGCTATAGCCAAAATCACCCTCAAAAATCTTGTTCCAAAAATTGTTTCTTGTGATTTTCCTACTAAATCAAGCCTCCCTTTTTACAACTTGGTGTAGTTGGTTTGGAAGAAGGAGCATTCAATTCTTGTTGTTGGACAAATTGTTCTTGTGAAGAAGCTTGGAGGGAAAGGTAAGCATTCAATTCTTTAATTTATGTTAAGATGATTTGGGTGTGTTGTCATGCATGGAAATGAGTTGAAAATATAGAATAATGGAAGTTGGCATGTGGAAGTGAGTGCGTATAGTGTGTGGCCGAATTTATGGTTACTTAGTATGTAATGTGATTATGTTGAATTTTATGTTGTATTATGGTTGTGGACATTGTGAAATTAGTATTGGAAATGAAAGTTGAATGAAAATGAAATGGAAGTTGGAAAGATGCATGTTGGCCGTGTGGTACATGGCAATGGAATAGTGATGAATTTATTTCGTTTAATATGTTAGATGCGTCGTTGTGATCGTTACAATGTAAATGGAGATTTAATGCTTTAAGTTTGGCATTAGAATCGCATATATGTTATTGTTATAGGAAAGTATATGCATTTTAACATAGTTGTAATATGATTATGGAAATAAATTGTTTAAGTGCTAGTTATGATTATTGTTGATGAATATAGAAATGACAATGATACTACGAACATGTTTGTCGAAGAATGGAAGTTTTGGGTAAGTTATGGTTTCGGTGGAAAATTTATATATATTTTGTGAACAATATGTAAAACTATATAATGTCTTTAGATGATGTTAGAATAATCTTGAAGGTTAATGATGATGAAAATATTGATATTGAATTGGAAATGTGAAATTAGTTTGGAAGTTGTCGCTTATGTAGTAAATAAGACTTTGTTCAGTATATGATTCTAGTTGATGTTTAATGTTGTTGGCTTGGTTGTTGTTGATATCCGAGCCGAGATAGATTCTCGGGGAGTCATATTTATAGGGGAAATGCTGCCGAAATTTCGGTAGACAAACACTAGACTAAAGTTGGAATTTTGAACTGCATGAATAGTAACTGGTAAAAGTGACCATTTGCAGATTTCTGACGAAACGGGTTTGGAGTTTTGGCAAGCTTAACAAGTAAGAAAGGTATGTAAGGCTCCCTATTTCCTTCCTATGGCATGACATAAGTGTGTTAGTTGCGGGTTCGACTCTTGGAGCCGCTTCTATCTCTCGGAACCTACATCCAAAGTTGGACCTTTTTTGTTCAGTAGAATTGAACCCAATTAGACCACAACTCATTAGATTGCTCTTAGACATTCAAGACCTATTCAAATCAAATCCGGTTACTCTAAAACACCTACTAATGACATTATGAGATTCGAGGAGCGAGATTTAGGTACGCCACCTCATTTGACCGAGGTGGGCCCACTATTTCCGATTTTACCCCTTTTATGTTTATGCTTTATTTTGAGCGGCTTTTAAGGGAAAGTTTTAGCCTCTAAATAAAAGTTACTTTAAATACTCCATTGAGTCTTACAAACCACTTGGGATCTTGGAAACGGTCTCGAAAAAGTATGTCACCGTAATCCTTTATGATATCCGAACCCCACTTAATATGATTCCGTTCGATTCCTTTGCTTGATTTGTCATTCGCTATGCTTCATTGAGTCTCTGAAAATCTATATGGTATTTTATTGCATTTAGTTTCTCACTACTCCATTCGTGGATGCCTCAATATTTCCCACACTGAGCCCGGCCAGGATATGTTCTCAAGCGTATTTCTCTGCATTGTTCGCCGTGCTCCGGTGTGAGGGGGTGTATAATACGTACATGGGTTGTGGAGTATGATGTGCCATGTACGCTTATGTTGATATTTATTGGTTCTGATCTGATATGGCCATCCATTGTGATCTGTTATGATTTGTGGTGCCAGTGTCGGGGGCGACCACGTTCTGATTGCCGAGTCCCTAACAGGGCCGTTTTGGCATATGTTTTCTGCATATATTATTTATGATTTCTGATATGCATTTTGACTGCTTATGTATTTCGTTTGTTCTTCGCATAGTCTGTTCTGATCTTAATTTCATTTATTACAGTCTCTGCTTTACATATTCAGTACATTTTTCGTACTGACCCCCTTTCTTCGGGGGCTGCGTTTCATGCCCGCAGGTACCGACACACGCTTTGCAGATCCGCCCGCTTAGGCTATCTACCAGCTATCTTCCAGCACTCCTTTGTTCGGAGCTTGCACGTTTGGTATAGTCTTGTTCTGTTATGTATATATACGGATTTCATGGGTACGGCGGGGCCCTGTCCCGTCTTATGTTTATGTTTTCAGTCTGTAGAGGTCTGTAGACATGTATAGTGGGTTCTGTATATATGTTCTGTGAGCTTGTGTACGTTGGGGTTGTGTATATATTTTGTGACGGCCTGATCGGCCTTCGTGCGACATACTCGCTTTTATGCGTCATCTGATGATATCCTTTAGCTGTTATTTATGTATATTCTGCTATTATGCTAAAGTGGGATAAGGGTACGTATGAGTGCCCAACTCGGGCACGAGTCACGGCCTACGGGTTGGGTCGTGACAAAAGTGGTATCGAGCGGTTAGGTCCTCGAATGTCTACAGACCGTGTCTAGTAGAGTCCTGTTTATCGGTGTGTTGTGCACCACATCTATAAGCAGGAGGCTACAGGGCATTTAGGATGTTACCCTTCTTTCCTGTCTTAGATCGTGCGGTAGAACTGTATTAATAGGATGATTCCTTCCTAACGAATTAAATTATTGTATTTTCAGATATGCCTCCGAGAAAGGCTACGGCAGCCCAGAAGGGCAAATCCACAGCGCCCGGTGAGACTAGTCAGGCCCGCAGAGTCACTAGGGCCCATGCCCAGCCTGAGCGGGAGACTGTGCCTCCGACAGCCAGCTCGGCGACGCCACCTTACTCGCAGGGGGACCGAGCAAGCACGGTCGCGGAAAGCGCAGGGAGGCTTCACCGCCCGTTTCTAGAGCCCCAGCACCTCAGCCTCTAGCCCCACAGCCAGGGGCGGAGGACAGAGCCATGCGGGAGGCGGTGCAGCTATTGACCAGGTGGGTGACAGCTCAGGAGCAGCGGCGCGAGTCAGGGGGTGATCAGGCACACGGATTAGGCGTTTCAAGGGCCCGTGAGTTTTTGACTTGTAATCCTCCGGAGTTCTTCGGGACAAAGCCCGAAGAAGACCCCCATGAGTTTATTAGGGAGATGTTGCGCACCTTACGGCTGATTAAGGCCTCGCCGACAGAGTCAGTTGAGTTGGCCTCATACAGATTGCATGACGTTGCGGCTAACTGGTTCGAGTCCTGGGAGTTAGCTAGGGGTAGAGAAGCCCCTCCTGCTGTTTGGGATGAGTTCACAGAGGCTTTTCTGGGACATTTCCTGCCGCCAGAGTTACGGAGGGCCGCACAGACGATTTTTATTACTCGGGGGCCGGGGCCGCAGTGTTAGGGAGTACAGCATGGAGTTTGACTCTTTGGCTCGGTATGCACCTACCTTGGTAGCTAATATGACCGACAGGATGCATCATTTTATCAGGGGCCTAGATAAGTACTTGGTTGATAATTGCCTAGCCCTGGCTGCTCAGTGACATGGATATTGCCCGCACACGCGCGTATGCCCGTGGCATGGAGGAGAGGCACGGGGGACATCGGCGATCGAGATTTTGCAGAGTCGGCCCAAAAGGGCTAGGACATCCGGGTATTCCGGAGAGTTCGGAGCGTACCACCCCGACGGCGGCGAGCAGCGTCCTCCTCGGCCGACACGGAGTGCACCTCCACGCCCCCCCCACCGGCCGGAGACCACCGATATGGGACATTCGGAGCGTGCCCGAGCTCCAGAGCTTCAGGATCACAGGCAGATAGAGGCTCCGGTCAGATGAGGCCACCTATGCCTCAGTGCTCTTATTGTGGTAGATATCATCCGGGAGAGTGCTACCGTGCTACCGGAGCGTGCTTTTCTTGTGGTCGCCAGGGCCATACAGTGAGGGATTGCCCGTATAGGGGTAATTTGGGTGGCGCAGCACAGCCCACCGGATCAGCTGCCGGGTCATCATCTGCATCTGTAGCCATGCGCCCCACGGGGCAAGGCACATCGACATCAGCCGGCCGCGGTAGAGGCCGTGGCGGGGCTTCCAGTTCCAGCGGCCCCTCACACCGTGTTTATGCTTTAGCTGCCCGGCAGGATCAGGAGGCATCTCCAGATGTGGTTACAGGTACTTTGTTGATCTTTTCTCAGACTGTATATGCATTAATAGATCCAGGTTCCACATTATCATATATTTCTCCGTTGATTGCTGATAAGATCGGGATAAAACCCGAGCCTATAGAGCCATTTGAGGTAGCTACTCCGGTGGGGGATTTTATTATTGCCAAACAAGTATATAAAAATTGTTCGGTAATTATATGTGATCGTTGCACTAAAGCTGACCTGGTAGAGCTAGATATGATTGACTTTGATGCCATTATGGGTATGGATTGGCTGTCTTCCTGTTATGCTAATGTTGATTGCCAGCGGAAGGTAGTTCGCTTCCAATTCCCCGGAGAGCCAGTGATAGAATGGGCAGGCAATACAGCCTCGCCGAGAGGTAAGTTTATTTCATACCTTAAGGCGAGGAAAATGATCAGAAAGGGCTACATTTATCACCTGGTTCGGGTACAAGACTTAAAGGCGTAAACGCCGACTCTCCCGGTCGGGCCCCGGTAGTTAATGAATTCCCGTACGTGTTTCCCGCACGAACTTCCGGTCGCCTCCTGAAAGGGAGATAGATTTTTCTATAGATGTGTTGCCAGGTACCCAGCCCATATCTATTCCTCCGTATAGGATGGCGCCCGCTGAATTGAAAGAACTGAAGGAGCAGCTGAAAGATTTGCTAGAAAAGGGTTTCATTCGACCCAGCACTTCACCTTGGGGAGCTCCGGTGTTATTTGTCAGAAAGAAAGACGGATCACTCCGGATGTGTATTGATTATCGACAACTGAACAAGGTAACGATAAAGAATAAATACCCCCTCCCCAGAATTGACGATCTGTTTGATCAGCTGCAGGGCGCCAGGTGCTTCTCAAAAATAGATCTGCGATCCGGTTATCATCAGGTACGAGTACGGGAGTCAGATATTCCGAAGACAGCGTTCCGGACTCGATATGGCCATTATGAGTTCAGAGTAATGTCTTTCGGGTTAACTAATGCTCCGGCGGTATTCATGGATCTGATGAATCGGGTATTCAGACCATTCTTGGACATGTTCGTGATTGTATTCATTGATGACATTCTGGTCTATTCCCTAGGCCGGAGGAAGCGCATGCGCATCATTTAAGGGCGGGGCCTTGGGGTACTCCGTCGGCGTTGAAAATTATATGCTAAATTTTCTAAGTGCGAATTCCGGTTGACTTCGGTGACATTCCTAGGACATATTATTGAGCCGACGGTATCCGGTGGACGCGCAAAAGATCGAGGCCGTGAAGAATTGGCCCGTACCTACGACACCCACCGAGGTACGCAATTTTGGGACCGGGTATTATCGGAGGTTTGTGGAAAAATTTGCTTCAATCTCAAAGACCTTTGACCCGGTTGACTCAAAAGGGGGCCAAGTTCCAGTGGACAGACGCTTGTGAACGAAGCTTCCAATTGCTGAAGGATAAATTAACTACAGCTCCAGTTTTGACTCTTCCGGAGGGTCCTGACGGGTATGTTATTTATTGCGATGCGTCCGGTGTTGGCTTAGGTTGTGTTTTAATGCAACATGGTAAAGTTATAGCCTATGCTTCCCGGCAACTTAAAAAGCATGAAAGAATTACCCTACACATGATCGGAGTTGGTCGCGGTTATTCACGCTCTAAAAATATGGAGACATTATTTATATGGCGTACATGTTGATATCTATACGGATCATAAGAGTCTCCAATATATTTTCAAGCAAAAAGAGCTGAATTTGCGACAGAGGAGATGGTTGGAGTTCTTGAAAGATTATGATGTCGACATTCTGTATCATCCCGGGGAAGGCCAATGTAGTGGCGGATGCGCTTAGCCGAAAATCCTTGGGCGCTTTGCGTATGTTCCGCCAAAAAAGAAAGAAATAGTTCGTGATATCCGTCGCCCAGCCGGCCTTGGTGTACGTCTAGCCGATTCGGGGGAATTGGGGTTTCGTCCGAGAATTTGCCGAGTCCTCTATTATAGAAGAAATTAAGAGACGGCAGTATGAAGATCCTATCTTGGCGCGGTATCGAGACACGAGTGCTTTGACGAGAGAAAATACCCCGTTCGAGCTTACGTCCGATGGAGTATTGCTATATAGGGGCAGATTGTGCGTACCGACGTTGCAGGCCTACGGCGACAGGTAATGGGCGAAGCACATTATTCTCGGTATTCTATTCACCCAGGGGCCACAAAAATGTACCATGATCTCCGGTGTTTATTTTGGTGGGATAACATGAAAAAGGATATTGCCGAATTTGTCGCCCAATGTTCCAATTGTCAACAGGTCAAAATTGAACACCAGAAACCCGGCGGATTATTGCAAGAAATGGAAATTCCGATGTGGAAGTGGGAGATTATCAACATGGATTTCATTGCAGGTTTACCCCGCACGCCACGAAAGTATGATTCGATATGGGTTATCGTTGACAGGCTGACTAAATCAGCCCATTTCCTCCCAGTTCGGACTACTTATTCCGCAGAGGACTACGCCAGACTGTATATTAAGGAAATAGTCAGGCTCCACGGCGTTCCCGTGTCCATTATTTCGATAGAGGTGCCCGCCCGCGCCCAATTTCGGAGATCATTCCAAGAGGGACCGGGGACTCGTAAGCCTTAGTACGGCATTTCACCCGTGTCGATGGACGGACGCCGAACGCACTATCCGTACATTGGAAGATATGTCGCGGGCTTGTGCTATTGACTTCGCAGGTAGGCCGGGACGATCATTTGCCACTTGTTGAATTTGCTTACAATAACGCCTACCATTCCAAAGATTCGATGTCGCCGTACGAGGCATTATATGGTAGAAAATGTAGATCCCCTATCGGCTGGTTCGACGTCGGTGAAACTAAATTAATTGGCCCCGATGTAATCCGGCAAGAATGGGACAAAGTAAAACTCATTCGGGAACGATTATTGGCGGCACAAAGTCGACAGAAATCTTACGCGGATAATCGCCGTCGACCTTTGGAGTTCCAAGTGGGTGACTGGGTATTCTTAAAAGTGTCACCTATGAAGGGCGTCATGAGATTCGGCGAAAGGGAAGCTTAGTCCAAGGTATATCGGACCTTATCAAATCGTTCGCAAGGTTGGCAAGGTTGCTTATGAGCTGAATTTGCCAGCGGATTTGGAAGCAGTACATCCGGTATTCCATGTGTCTATGCTGCGTAAATTTATCGGCGACCCTTCCAGAATATTCCCCGTAGAAGACATTCGTGTGACCGAGGATCTCATACGAGGAACAAATTTATTAGCCATTTTGGACCGCCGAGAGGAGATTACGCACCAAGGATGTGCCTTCGGTTAAGGTGTTATGGCGGAACAACAACCGCGAAGAAGTGACTTGGGAGGCCGAAGCGGAAATGAAGAAAAAGTATCCTCACTTGTTTTCGACGCCCCCAGGTAACTTAATTTTCTATGTATTCGTATCGATTGAGCAATGAATTGCTTGTACTAGTCATAATAAAAGGAACTCCTCCCTAAATTATGTATGCACCCTTATATGGTTAGTTTAACATTCGAGGACGAATGTTCTAAAGGGGGGGAGGATGTTACACCTCGCATTTTGCGCACATTCGGAAAATTGGAAATAATTCGGAGTGTTAAGAAATAAGGCTTTAATTGGATCTTATTTAATGTGTATGTGATGTTTAAGGAAATAATGACGCGGAAATATTAAGGAAGGTTAAGGGCAAAATTGGAATCTCGTAAATTAGTCCCGTGAATTTCCAAAAACGATCCATCATTAATTGGGCTCAAAAAATAAAATGGAAATTTGAAGCCCAAGAAGAGAGGTGGCCGGCCATGGCCTTGCCATGGCCCAAACCCATGATGTGGTCATGTGTTTCACATGTGACCACTTAACTAAATTAAAAGAGAGAGAGTTCAAGAAATTTCAAGAAAAACTCAAGGAACAAAACAAGAGCAAAAAAAAAAAGAAAGAAAAGAGAGAGTTTCGGCTGAGCTATAGGGATTTCATCCCTCAAAAATCTTGATTCCAAAATTGTTTTCTTGTGGTTTTCATACTAATTCAAGGTCCCTTTTCGACTTGGCGTAGTTGGTTCGGAAGATTGAGCTTTGGTTTTGTTGCTTGGACAACTTGAGGAAGTGAAGAAGTTTGAAGAGAAAGGTAAGAATTCTTTCCTTCTAATTATGTTATGAAGGCTTGGTGTTGTAGTGTATGTAAATGAGTTGAAAACATAGAAAATGGAAGGTTGCAAAGTGGGTTGAATATAGTGTGTGGCCGTTGTATGGTTGATGTGTAATTTGATTATGTTGAATTTTATGTTGTATTATGGTTGTGGTTATTGTGAAATTAGTATTGGAAGTGAAAGTTGAATGAAAATGAAATGGAATGGAAAGATGCATGTTGGCCGTGGCATGTATAGGTGGTCAACCCATGACGAATTTATTTCGTTTAATATGTTAGATGCGTCGTTGTGATCCTTACAATGTAAATGGAGGCTTAACGATTTAAGTTTGGCATTAGAATTGCATATATGTTATTGTAGGAAAGTATATGCATTTTAACATAGTTGATATGTGATTATGGAAATACATTGTTTAAGTGCTAGTTATGATTGTTGTTGATGAATATGAGAAATGACAATGTGCTACGAACATGTTAGTCAAGAATGGAAGTTTTGGACGAGTTATGGTTTCGGTGGAAAAAATTTATATATATTCTGCGAATAATATGCAAAACTGTATATAGTATCTCCTAATGATGTTAGAATGATCTTGATGGTTAATGATGATGAAAATATTGATATTGGTTTGGAAATGTGAAATTAGTTTGGAAGTTGTCGCTTTGTGTAAAAAGGAGACTCTTTATGTTCATAAGTGATTCTAGTTGTGGATTAATGTTGTTGGTTTGGTTGTTGTTGATATCTGAGCCGAGATAGATTCTCGGGGAGTCATATTTATAGGGGAAATGCTGCCGAAATTTCGGTAGACAGACACTAGACTAAAGTTGGAATTTTGAACTGCATGAATAGTAACTGGTAAAAGTGACCATTTGCGTTTCGACGAAACGGGTTTGGAGTTTTGGCAAGCTTAACAAGTAAGAAAGGTATGTAAGGCTCCCTATTTCCTTCCTATGGCATGACATAAGTGTGTTAGTTGCGGGTTCGACTCTTGGAGCCGCTTCTATCTCTCGAACCTACATCCAAAGTTGGACCTTTTTTGTTCGGTGAGAATTGAACCCAATTAGACCACAACTCATTAGATTGCTCTTAGACATTCAAGACCTATTCAAATCAAATCCGGTCACTCTAAAACACCTACTAATGACATTATGAGATTCGAGGAGCGTGATTTAGGTACGCCACCTCATTTGACCGAGGTGGGCCCACTAATTCCGATTTTACCCTTTTATGTTTATGCTTTATTTTGAGCGGCTTTTAAGGGAAAGTTTTAGCCTCTAAATAAAAGTTACTTTAAATACTCCATTGAGTCTTACAAACCACTTGGGATCTTGGAAACGGTCTCGGAAAAGTATGTCACCGTAATCCTTTATGATATCCGAACCCCACTTAATATGATTCCGTTCGATTCCTTTGCTTGATTTGTCATTCGCTATGCTTCATTGAGTCTCTGAAAATCTATATGGTATTTTATTGCATTTAGTTTCTCACTACTCCATTCGTGGATGCCTCAATATTTCCCACACTGAGCCCGGCCAGATATGTTCTCAAGCGTATTTCTCGCATTGTTCGCCGTGCTCCGGTGTGAGGGGGCAGGTATAATACGTACATGGGTTGTGGAGTATGATGTGCCATGTACGCTTATGTTGATATTTATTGGTTCTGATCTGATATGGCCATCCATTATGATCTGTTATGATTTGTGGTGCCAGTGTCGGGGGCGACCACGTTCTGATTGCCGAGTCCCTAACAGGGCCGGTTTTGGCATATGTTTTCTGCATATATTATTTATGATTTCTGATATGCATTTTGACTACTTATGTATTCGTTGTTCTTCGCATAATCTGTTCTGATCTTAATTGCATTTATTACAGTCTCTGCTTTACATATTCAGTACATTTTTCGTACTGACCCCCTTCCTTCGGGGGCTGCGTTTCATGCCCGCAGGTACCGACACACGCTTTGCTGATCCGCCCGCTTAGGCTATCTACCAGCTATCTTCCAAAGACTCCTTTGTTCGGAGCTTGCACGTTTGGTATAGTCTTGTTCTGTTATGTATATATACGGATTTCACGGGTACGGCGGGGCCCCGTCCCGTCTTGTTTATGTTTTCGATCGTGAGGTCGTAGACATGTATAGTGGGTTCTGTATATATGTTCTGTGAGCTTGTGTACGTTGGGGTTGTGTATATATTTTGTGACGGCCTGATCGGCCTTCGTGCGACATACTCGCTTTTGTACACACATCCGATGATATCCTTTAGCCGTTATATCCTATTATGCCGTTATTTATGTATATTTATGGTATTTTCATGATTTTAGAGGTATTGTAAAGTTGAGACACTTGAGTGGTGCAAAAATATATGAAATGGGTCATAAATGTGACAATAGTGTTGTTAATGAGTAGACGTTTGGTTTGAGTTGTGAAAATTGATATGTTGAGATTATGAATATGTTATAAATGATATTTAGAACATTGAATGAGTATTGTATATGAAAGAACTCAATAGTGAACTTTGGTCCTGAATATGGAGAATTTGGAGTGAGATCTCTAACTGTAGATAATGGGAATGGGTGATACTTATTGTTCACGATGTTGTGATCGTTGTTATGAATGTTGGAGGTTGATATGGAATATGGTGGAAAGTAGTATAAATAAAGAAAATGCTGCCCAATTTTCTATAGCTTTAGTAAGTACGCTCTCATGATTGCTTAACTAATGATGAGACGAATCCCATTGAAGGTAAAGGCGCGAGCATTTAAAGAAGAACGAGCAAGCAATCGAATAGTTGAACGACA
>NW_026717508.1:0-14343 GCF_029784015.1 Lycium ferocissimum | reverse complement strand
GTATGTATTATATCTTGGTATGATTTAAGAAAAAAATTTGTGTGCGATAAAGGTCTGCGGGTTCGCTCGGCCTTAAATCGAGGTCGGGTGCCCATCACGTCCCTCGGAAATTGGGGGCGTGACAAGGACTCTACCGGACACGACTTTGCAGACAACCCCTAGGACGAACCGCTCTGATACCAATTTGTCGCACCCTAATTTCCGTTAGGGCGTGATGGGCACCCCACCCTTATTTAGGGCCGAGCGAACCCGCTGACACACATAATACTCATAATCACGCTAGCTTTCAAATCATGACACAAATACATAACGAAAGTTTTTCGAAGGATAATATACTTTTACTTTTCTTGAATCAAATAAAACTTGTAACATATAAACTTATAATACAATGCGTAACAATACATCGGCTTACATAGCGCTACATAACCGACATCTTATACCCACGACACTGCCGGTGCAGTCTCTAACGAACATGAAACCATAACGTAATACTGCGACTCGGCACACTCGAGAAAGTGGAGCTCGCCAATCCATTGGAACATCTTACGCTAATATCTTCAGCTCACTGGTGTACTGCGCGGCAAGAAACGCAGACCCCCGAAGAAAGGGGGTCGATGCGGGATATGTGCGAGTATGTAAGCATGACACCTAGTAGCGGGATCATACGGTAAAGAGCTCAGAAAAATCATAAGACTTGTCTTTGAAAACATAAATCATGCATATCAATGTCATAAAATCATCGTAAAAACATGTAACGTGCCCCGGCCCTCTAATGAGGGACGCGGTGAGTAAAATCATAATATACATATATAAAGTGTACATATAACGTACCCCGGCCCTCAAAGGAGGGACGCGGTAATCAAAATCATCATATGCATATACATGTAACGTGCCCCGGCCCTCTAGTGAGGGACGCGGTAAAGAGAATCATCATATGCCATCCTGGCACGTCCCCCATATCATCATTTCATATAACGTGCCCCGGCCCCGCTAGCAAGGGATGCGGTAAATATAACGTGCCCCGGCCCTCTAGTGAGGGACGCGGTGAACAATGCAATGAGGTGCACGAATACATGCCACGGCCCGGACGCGTTGAAGGACATATTAAGGCTGGCACACGAGCAGAGTAGTGAGAAACCATAGGCACATAAATCATTTTTAGAGACTCAATGAAGTAAGCTGAATGAATCTTCGTTTAAAAATCGGACAATAGTCATAGCAAATATAGCTCGGACGGTGCTCGGAAACATATCAAATATCATAAGTATATCAAAGTATCGTAGGGACCATAATCGTATATCAAATCATTCCGAGCCCACCTAAGAAGATCAAAGTCATTATACGTTACAAAACTTTCTACGAACGTTTCAAAGCAATCCGGTTCTTTTTACAAAAGTTGCGGACATTTTAGACATGAAATCTTTTAGGAACAAAATCCTTTATGCATTATTTGAAACCCAAGCATACATAAGACTTAAGAACTATATGAAATATGTCACATTATGGGGCAAATAAGAGTTATATACATACTCGGAACGTAAGAGTGGAATTACCCCAAGGCACAAGTCATATCATACCTTAGTTATGTCTAAGACATGCCAGGAAGGAAAAATTAAGCCTTACATACCTTAGCCGCTTCCTAAGCTAATTCGAGCTCATGTCTCGGCTTCTCACGATCTACAATAATGTCATTAGGTATCAACCATTAGCCATAACACTTGAGAATCCAATTCCAAATTAACACTTTGTCTACAAAAATTTCGACAGCATTTCCCCTATAACTTCAACATCCCCGAGAATTCAACTCGGCCAAATCAACAACAACCAAACCAACAATCATAATAACAATATCAATAATCAATTCACAAAATGTTCAAGACATTCCAACCCAAATCTTACTTTGCCCGAAACTTTCAAATACCATAAGAACCATCACAATACATTTCTCTCTTCCCGAATTCATAAGCTATATTAACAATTCCATATATTAGCAACATCATCTTCATTAATACCAGAAGCCACATTAAAGTCACAATAAGTCCCAAATCAGCCCACATGATTATGGCTCAACTTAGATCATTAAATCTTCATTTATGTTATATCCCGTTTTTCATGCATTCGGATAATTCGAGAAAGTCATGGTAAGATAAGGACAAGGTCATTTTCAAGAATTATTTTAATGTACGAGCTGTCGGGAATATTATTTATGACTATTATAAGTATGGAAATATTGTGAATGGATAAGAGCGAGAAGAGAAATTCGCAAAATGGGCCGTGAAAATAATGCGAAAGGTTAGGGACAAAATCGTAATATTGAAAAAGTCGAGGGGCAAAATGGGAATTTCACCCAAGTTTCATGAGAATTCTAAAGAGGCCATATTGGCCATGTGACAAAAAAAAAAGAAAGAAAGATGACCAAAAAAAAAGGAAAAAGAAAATAGATAAAGTCATCTTTTTCTTAAAAATTTCAAGAAAATTCTAGAGAGGCATGTGCCTCTCACATGATGGGGGAAATCATATATATATATATAGAAGGGAGTGGTCATCCTTAGAAAGGAAATAAGATGAAGAACAAAAAAAAAAAAAAGAGAAAGAAGCAAGCATATTCGGCCAAGGTAGGGGGATTTTTCCCCCATGGAATCTTGCCCCAAAAATTATTTTCTTTATGTATCTCCACTAATTCAAGGGTCCTCTGCAACGTGGTGTAATTATTAGGAAGATAAGTCATTTGTTTCATCGATCTAGCACTTGAGTTAAGTGAAGAAGTTGGGAGAAAAAGGTATGATTCAATTCCTTTTCTATATGTTGTAAAGGTCTTGTTGATGTTGTTGAATGTAAAAATGAGTAGACTTGATGAAAATATGGAAGTTGCATGAATGTATGTATACATGAATATAGCCGTGTGCATGTGTTGGTGTATGGGCAAAGATGAATTAATTTCATGTTGCATTCTATTTATGGTTATGGTGGGATTTATATTGGGAACGGAAGTTGAATGAATTTGGTTGAATTTGGAAATATAGGATATGGCCGTATGGTGCATGGAAGTAATGGGAGTGAATTAATTTTGTTAGTATGTTAGTGGTGTTGTTGTGATCATTATAATGTAAGTGAAGATGAAATGGTTTAAGTTGGCATTGAAATGAAATGTGAAAGGTTATGTCATTTTAGAATGATCTTTATGATATTATGGAAATAAAGTTGTAGGGTGCAAATTATAATTATTGTTGATGAAATGGGAAGATGGAAACATATTGTGAATATGTATGTTGAAGACTAGAAGTTTCGGATAAATTATGGTTTTGATGGAAAACTTGTATATTTTGTATGTTTGGTGAATATTTTGTAAAGTGATATGAAATATTTCCGAATCGTATTGAAGTGATCTTGATTAGTAAATTAATATGAAAATGTTAGTATTGAATTGAAAGTGTGAAGTTGGGATGGAAATTATTGAACTATGTAGAAGAGAAGAACATTTATGTTAAAAAGTATTGTGTTGTGATTCTCGATGTTATTGGTATTGCTTTGGGGATTGTTGTTGATGTTAATTTGGGCCGAGCCATATTCTCGGGATGGTGCATGTACAGGGGAGGTGCTGCCGAAATTTCGGCGGACAAGGACGAATCCAAGATTGGAATTTTAAAGCCTCATGAATAGTAACTGGCAAACATGACCAAATTGCGGATTTTGGCGAACTTGGGACTGGGATCTGGAGTAGCGTAAGCGGCGAGAAAAGGTATGTAAGGCTTTCCCTTCCTTCTCCGGCATGTCTTAGACGTCATAGGCTTGAACGTGTGCCTCGGGGGCCACTCTAATTCTAGAAATTCGAGTTTGAATTTGGTTACTATTCGCTCAGTAGTATTGAATTAAATGAGTTATGCTTTATTGTAAATAAATGCTCAAATGTTCGTAGCTCTTGAAAAAGGAACCGGAATGACTTGAAATCTTCAAGGTTAATGTAATGATACATAATGACCACATTTCTAGGTTCGTTACCTGATTTGACCCGAGGTGGGCCCACAACACCCGAGACCTATGTATATTGCTTTGTTTGTCTTATTTCCGTACGATTCTTAATAGAAACTTTTGACTAATGTTCTGAGTTTGTTATAAGTATTCGGTAACTCAGACATGGGCATTACGGTCCGACTATCCGGGTATGAACGCTCCGATACGAAAGATTTGATATGAATATTTTGATATAAGCGCTCTGATGTAAATATTCTGAAATAGAAAATCCGGTATAAGTATGCAAACATAAGAGTGATATATAAGCTTTGGATATAAGTAAGTGGATATGAATATTCTCTGTAAGTCTTAATGTTCTTCATACACGACCCCCGGATCGCTTGGAAAGTCCGAAGAGGTTTCTGTATGTTAAATGCTTATAACGCTCCGATGCTAACTCGGAAGAACCCGAGACTTGTTCTGGATCTTCAGATGTTAATAAGCGTATGTATTCATCGAGTCTGATTTCATATGCATATGTTTCTGCACTACTCTGCTCGTGCGCGACTCAATGTATCTTTCACTGAGTCCCGGGCCAGGACATGTTATGATCTCGTGTGTACGTCACGATACGATTCTGATTCACTGAGTCCCGGGCCAGGACATGTTATCGTGCTCTTCTATGCATTATTCACTGAGTCCCTTGTACTTGCGGGCCGGGACACGTTATTTGTGCATGTTGGTGATGATATGGGGACGGCGGCCAGGATGGCATTTGATATTATCCACCGAGACCCGCGATGGGGGCGGGACACGTTATGTATGTTTGGCACGAGTCGATCGTGCATGATTCTACACACCGAGTCCCTTAACAAAGGGCGGGACACGTTATGTACCTATGGTTCTGGTATGCATGATTTTATCTACCGAGTCCCTTAATAAAGGGCCGGGACACGTTGTTTGCGTATATGACATCTGATTCTGCTATACATGATCCTATTCACCGAGTCCCTCGTCGTAGGGCCGGGACACGTCATACACGAGATATGATTTATGATTTTGACATGCGTTACGTATTACCCATCCGATATATGTTATCCTACGAGCCTTACGCACGTTCGTACTCGTCGATATATGTCAATATCTGTACGATCTGTAAGTTCTGTATTCCGTCCGGAACATGATTTCATCCGAACATTCTGTATGCTCTGTACTTTGTCTGACGTATGACGACACGGGTTCACTCTGTGTTTTACGTTGCCTCTTCGGACACGCGATCCGTGATTTGTGAAATAAGCATTTACGGTACTCTGTTTGACTTATTTACTTTGTACCCCTTTTGGTATACGAGACGGTAGGTATGAGCTAAGTACGAAAGGTAAGCGTCTCTCTATTCGAAGTAGGGTATTTATTTGCTAGTTATGTCTTGTTTCGATTATAGTTCGGTTACTTTGTGTGTATGCCTTACATACTCGGTACACGATCGTCTTGACCCCCTTTCTTCGAAGTGCATTTCATGCGCGCGTACTCCCGGATAGTGATGTGATTATAGAAGATGTTCCGGCGGAGATGGCAAGCTCCATCTTCCCCGGAGTCTTCTTGAGTCGAGTTTGTCGTTATGATTTTACGGATCTATGTTAGAGACTTTGCGAACGGCGTTGTGGGTATGGTATGTTAGTCTGTCGGCGGCTCCATCGGTAAACATGTCGATTTGTGTTATGTAGTTAATTTTGTATAATTTGATTTTGTAAAATTTGAAAGCTTCATTATGTATTTCAAGATTATTCGGTTTAGAGATTGGAAAAAAAAATTTATGTGTGCCATAGGAGTACGGGGTTCGCTCGGCTCGGATGTGGGGTCGGGTGCCCATCACGTCCCGTCGGAAATTGGGGCGTGACAAAGTGGTATCGAGCGAGGTACGTCCGTGGGGTTGTCTGCAAAGTCGTGTCCGGTAGAGTCTTGTTTATGGTGTGTAGCGCGCCACATTTATAAACAGGAGGCTACGGGGCATCTAGGAATTGTTGACCTTCTTTTTGTCATAGATCGTGCGATAGAGCCAGGTTATAGGAGAATGAAATAAGAAATTCCATACGACGAAAGGAGGCTTACATACGATGAAAGGAGGTAAATGTGGATATATCCATCGATAATTGAAATAGGAAGTTCGGGATGGGTCGGATGTGATGTATGAAGTTATATACTCTGTAAAGGTATTGTTGGCATTTGCAACGTACGATTTTGGCTAATAAGAGTTTGTAAAGGTAGTATGGAAGATTAAAAGGGTAAAATAGTAAATGTACAAGAAAGGACGTGTTACGAGGGTATCCGAATACGTGAAAGTTTGACTAGTCTCAGGACATGTGATAAAGGCCATATGAAAAAGCGTATGCGATTATATCGATTAAAGCACCAAATTCCATCAAAAATTCGAGGTTAAGCGTGCTCGGGTGGGAGCAATTTCATGATGGGTGACCCACAGGAAGGAAGTAAAAAATTTCAAAGATTTAGTTCAAGAAACAAATGAGAAACCGGAATTAAGTGAAGTCGTATAAGATGATTGGAGACCACAAAAAGGCTACGCGTAGCATGCGACGGACCCGATTAAAGAAGAAATGAAAAGTATGTCACGGTTCTAGAATTTGAATAGGCTTGAATAATGTACGGAAGTATTTTGTAGATTAGTTGATGCTAATTATATGTGTATATGCATATAAATATGTATAACATCTCATACGTGAGAGATCGATGGAGAACGAAAGGAAAACTTATGATAAGGAATTTTGCTATGTCGTGCGCGGAGTTGGAAAAAGAATCGTTGGCGCGTAAGGAGCCCCCGCCAAAGGGGGGGAGGTTATATTATGTTAGACCAAAGAGGGAATTACCATACTCTTAAGTATCGGAAAGGAAACCTATGATATAAAATGAGGATTCGGGTAAAGGTTAAGGAGAATAAGGTGAAGGATAAAGAATGGGCATAAAAGGAAAGGGCAACTATAAAGGAACCCCCCTCCCAAAGTGCTTTATAAGACCCCATAAGGTTAGTTGAACATTCGAGGACGAATGTTCTAAAGGGGGAGGATGTTATATCCCGTATTTCATGCATTCGGATAATTCGAGAAAGTCATGGTAAGATAAGGACAAGGTCATTTTCAAGAATTATTTTAATGTACGAGTTTTGTCGGGAATATTATTTATGACTATTATAAGTATGGAAATATTGTGAATGGATAAGAGCGAGAAGAGAAATTCGCAAAATGGGCCGTGGAAATAATGCGAAGGTTAGGGACAAAATCGTAATATTGAAAAAGTCGAGGGGCAAAATGGGAATTTCACCCAAGTTTCATGAAAATTCTAAAGAGGCCATATTGGCCATGTGACAAAAAAAAAGAAATAAAGATGACCAAAAAAAAAAAAAAAAGAAAAAGAAAATAGATAAAGTCATCTTTTTCTTAAAAATTTCAAGAAAATTCTAGAGAGGCATGTGCCTCTCACATGATGGGGAAATCATATATATATATATATATAGAAGGGAGTGGTCATCCTTAGAAAGGAAATAAGATGAAGAACAAAAAAAAAAAAAAAAAGAGAAAGAAGCAAGCATATTCGGCCAAGGTAGGGGGATTTTTCCCCCATGGAATCTTGCCCCAAAAATTATTTTCTTTATGTATCTCCACTAATTCAAGGGTCCTACTGCAACGTGGTGTAATTATTTCGGAAGATAAGTCATTTGTTTCATCGATTTAGCACTTGAGTTAAGTGAAGAAGTTGGGAGAAAAAGGTATGATTCAATTCCTTTTCTATATGTTATAAAGGTCTTGTTGATGTTGTTGAATGTAAAAATGAGTAGACTTGATGAAAATATGGAAGTTGCATGAATGTATGTATACATGAATATAGCCGTGTGCATGTGTTGGTGTATGGGCAAAGATGAATTAATTTCATGTTGCATTCTATTTATGGTTATGGTGGGATTTATATTGGGAATGGAAGTTGAATGAATTTGGTTGAATTTGGAAATATAGGATATGGCCGTATGGTGCATGGAAGTAATGGGAGTGAATTAATTTTGTTAGTATGTTAGTGGTGTTGTTGTGATCATTATAATGTAAGTGAAGATGAAATGGTTTAAGTTGGCATTGAAATGAAATGTGAAAGGTTATGTCATTTTAGAATGATCTTTATGATATTATGGAAATAAAGTTGTAGGGTGCAAATTATAATTATTGTTGATGAAATGGGAAGATGGAAACATATTGTGAATATGTATGTTGAAGACTAGAAGTTTCGGATAAATTATGGTTTTGATGGAAAACTTGTATATTTTGTATGTTTGGTGAATATTTTGTAAAGTGATATGAAATATTTCCGAATCGTATTGAAGTGATCTTGATTAGTAAATTAATATGAAAATGTTAGTATTGAATTGAAAGTGTGAAGTTGGGATGGAAATTATTGAACTATGTAGAAGAAGAACATTTATGTTAAAAAGTATTGTGTTGTGATTCTCGATGTTATTGGTATTGCTTTGGGGATTGTTGTTGATGTTAATTTGGGCCGAGCCATATTCTCGGGATGGTGCATGTACGGGGGGGAGGTTTTGCCGAAATTTCGGCGGACAAGGACGAATCCAAGATTGGAATTTTAAAGCCTCATGAATAGTAAGCGGCAAACATGACCAAATTGCGGATTTTGGCGAACTTGGGGTCGGGATGCGGAGTAGCGTAAGCGAGGAAAAGGTATGTAAGGCTTTCCCCTTCCTTCTCTGGCATGTCTTAGACGTCATAGGCTTGAACGTGTGCCTCGGGGGCCACTCTAATTCTAGAAATTCGAGTTTGAATTTGGTTACTATTCGCTCAGTAGTATTGAATTAAATGAGTTATGCTTTATTGTAAATAAATGCTCAAATGTTCGTAGCTCTTGAAAAAAGGAACCGGAATGACTTGAAATCTTCAAGGTTAATGTAATGAGACATAATGACCACATTTCTAGGTTCGTTACACGATTTGACCCGAGGTGGGCCCACAACACCCGAGACCTATGTATATTGCTTTATTTGTCTTATTTCCGTACGATTCTTAATAGAAACTTTTGACTAATGTTCGAGTTTGTTATAAGTATTCGGTAACTCGGACATGGGCATTACGGTCCCACTATGCGGGTATGAACGCTCCGATACGAAAGATTTGATATGAATATTTTGATATAAGCGCTCACGATGTAAATATTCGAAATAGAAAATCCGGTATAAGTATGCAAACATAAGAGTGATATATAAGCTTTGGATATAAGTAAGTGGATATGAATATTCTCTCGTAAGTCTTAATGTTCTTCATACACGACCCCCGATCGCTTGGAAAGTCCGAAGAGGTTTCGTATGTTAAATGCTTATAACGCTCCGATGCTAACTCGGAAGAACCCGAGACTTGTTACGGATCTTCGAGATGTTAATAAGCGTATGTATTCATCGAGTCGATTTCATATGCATATGTTTACGCACTACTGCGCTCGTGCGCGACTCAATGTATCTTTCACTGAGTCCCGGGCTAGGACATGTTATGATCTCGTGTGTACGTCACGATACGATTCTGATTCACTGAGTCCCGGGCCAGGACATGTTATCGTGCTCTTCTCTGCATTATTCACCGAGTCCCTCGTACTTGCGGGCCGGGACACGTTATTTGTGCATGTTGGTGATGATATGGGGACGGCGGCCAGGATGGCATTTGATATTATCCACCGAGACCCGCAGTAGAGGGCCGGGACACGTTATGTATGTTTGGCACAGAATTCTGATCTGCATGATTCTACATTACCGAGTCCCTTAACAAAGGGCCGGGACACGTTATGTACCTATGGTTCTGGTATGCATGATTTTATCTACCGAGTCCCTTAATAAAGGGCCGGGACACGTTGTTTGCGTATATGACATCTGATTCTGCTATACATGATCCTATTCACCGAGTCCCTCGTCGTAGGGCCGGGACACGTCATACACGTATATGATTTATGATTTTGACATGCATTCTCGTATTCGTCCGATATATGTTATCCTCCGAGCCTTCTCGCACGTTACGTACTACGTCCGATATATGTCGGTATCTGTACGATCCGTAAGTTCTGTATTCCGTCCGAACATGATTTCATCCGAACATTCGTATGCTTCCGTACTTTGTCGACGTATGACGACACGGGTTCACTCGTGTATTCCCGTACCTCTTCGGACACGCGATCCGTGATTTGTGAAATAAGCATTTACGGTACTCTTTGACTTATTTACTTTCCGTACCCCTTTTGGTATACGAGACGGTAGGTATGAGCTAGTACGAAAGGTAAGCGTCTCTATTCGAAGTAGGGTATTTATTTGCTAGTTATGTACTCGTTTCGATTATAGTTCGGTTACTTTGTGTTGTATGCCTTACATACTCGGTACACATTCCGTGCCGACCCCTTTCTTCGGGGGTTTTCATGCCGCGCGAGTACTCCCCGGATGAGCCGATGTGATTATAGAAGACGTTCCGGCGAGGTGGCAAGCTCCATCTTCCCCGAGTCTTGCCGAGTCGAGTTTGTTCGATTTGATTTTACGGATCTATGTTAGAGACTTTGCGGTGGCGTTGTGGGTATGGTATGTTAGTCCGTCGTGGCTCCGATTTGTGTTATGTAGTTAATTTTGTATAATTACGGATTTTGTAAAATTTGAAAGCTTCATTATGTATTTCAAGATTATTCGATTTAGGGATTGTTTATGTAGTTAATTTTGTATAATTTCACAACAATAATAACCAAAATATCAAGTAAGTTTAATTCATTCCATCTACACCAAGGCAATTTGTACCCTCAAATTTGAATTTCATCCATTTCTTCACATTACAAATATGCTCAAAACGTCCATAGTACAACAATCCAAACATGCTAAATAAATTAGTCCTTTTGCTTCTATAGAACACCACCTATACACGGCCACACACAACACACCATCATTTCATGATTTTCATTCATTTTCACATGCCACAACATATGAAAATCATCCACAACATATACAAGAAAGGATTAAACCTCACCTCTTTCTCCCTAGTTCCTCCCTCGCTAGTGCTCGTTTTTGCAAGAATCAACGCGTCGCTTGTCCCAACAACTATTCCACGTTAACGGGGGCCTTCCAATTAGTAAGAAAGCTAGGAGGAAATAATTTTTTCTTGACTCTTTCTTGGAACCCCAAGTTCGGCCACCATGGCCGAACCTCTCCTCTCGTTCCTTTTTTTTTTCTTGGATTTTCTAGCCTTGCCAAATAATGAATTATGCCTTATGTTTTCATCACACTTGTATATATATATAAGGGTGGAACATGGCCGGTCATGTGCCCCTATTTTTCCTCCAATTTTCTCAAATTCTTTAGAAATTTCTTAAATTGCAAAAGATGACTAAGTCTTGCATAGTAATGAATTATGCATATATATATACTTAGCCTCCAAAAATACAAGATGCACATTTGTGTCATTCCATGGCATGAAAATATTGGTCAAAATATAGGTGGGGCCCACAGCCACCTAGGCCTTTTGGCCATTTCATGAAAATTCTTTTCCAACTTTTAGCCTCCAATTTCTCCTTATCCCGAATTTACCCTTAATGCTCCATTCCAATAAAAAGGATGAATACGCAACTTATTTATTCTAAAAAAATTTATAACCTTGTCCTTAACTTCCCGCCATTAACACAGAATATTCAAATGTATAAAATGCGAGGTATAACAAAAACACTAAGTAACATTAATTCATTCTTTGTCACATAACATGACCCATATTCGGCCACCACCACACGTACATATATTGATGATTCTCATCCATTTTAACACACTACAACAATTAAACATGCTACATAGAATTAATTCATCACTTCAACACCATATCACATGCACACGGCTATATACCATGCACACGACCTCAACTTCCTTAGGCCATATTTCACGAATTTCATCCATTATTGCATACCATAACATGCACACATCATTCATAACACACAAAAACAAGATTAAATCTTACCTTTCTTCTCAACTTTCAACTTGGCTAGGGTTAGCAACGGATGAAAACGAGCGGTTTGTTGACCCAAACAACACTCCCACGTTAATGAGGACCCTTCACTTAGTAGGTTTTCTGGGAAGAAATAATTTTGTGATGGCTAATTCTTGGACTTGAAATTTGGGAGTCTTGGCCGAATGGTCCTTAATGTTGTTCTTCCAAGTTCTTGATTTTTCTAAGTGTGGAATGAAGAAAGATGACTTATTAGTCATCTTTTATGCTCTTAGATGAATCATACAAGTGTCCATGGCCCACACATGGGTTGGACCAATTAAATTTGGCCACAAAAATGTGTGGGGCCATTTCCAAAGCCACACGGCCAAAGGGCCAATAATTCCATAATTTCCAACTTCTCAATATTCCACTTTTAGTCCCAAATTTTCTAAATGTTCCATGCCAACAAATTCATGAACAACTTATGTCTTAAAACAAAATCGAAGGTCAAAAGTCTCGACTTCGTATCCCGAATGGTTTTGTCCCTAACTTATCATAGTTAACTTGATTGTCCCAATGTTCAAAATACGGATATAACGTATTTATTTTCGCATCTTCTAATTTCAATTATGATTACGTTATCGTATTTCTTGCTTTGCATACTCGGTACATATTCCGTACCGACCCCTTTCTTCGGGCCGCGTTTCATGCCCGCAGGTCGGACGCCCCCCTTGGTGATCCGCCCCTAGGACACCCATCGTGCTATTTCGGGAGTGCTCCTTCGTCCGAGCCTACATTTTGGTATATATTCCTCCGTTGCATATGTATATATTTATTCGGGGGTACGGGGGGGGCCCTGTCCCGTCATATGATTCTGCTGTTCTGTTTAGAGGTCTGTAGACATGTATGTGGGTTATGGTTATTTCTGTATAGATGTGCTCGTATGTTCTATGTTTGGGCGGTCCCATTCGCCGTGGCAGCCTTGTCGGCTGCATACGCGTATATTCGATATGTTATGTACATTATGACAGCCTCACCGGCTTTTGTGATATATGTTTGCTCTTATGCGATAATCTGAGGCTATGTGTGACCATTCGTAATTATGCAAGCTTAGTATGCTGATTTTTAGTATCAGGTGCATATGGGTGTCCAATTCGGACACTAGTCATGGCCTACGGGGTTGGGTCGTGACAAAAGTGGTATCAGAGCGGTTCGTCCTCGGAATGTCTACAGACCGTGTCTAGTAGAGTCCTTTTGTTTATCGGTGTCGTGCACCACCTCTATAAACGGAGGCTACGGACATTTAGGATGTTATCTTTCCTTCGATCTTAGATCGTGCGATAGAGCTGTATTATTAGGATGGTTCCTTTCTAATGAATTGTTATGTTTTCAGCGATGCCTCCGAGGAAGGCCACAGCTGCCCAGAAGGGCAAGTCTACTGCAGCGGGGGAGACTAGCCAGGCCCGGAGAGTTACCAGGGCCCGTGCCGAGCCTGTACCTGAGATTGTGCCCCCGACAGCCAGTTCTGCTACACCGCCATTGTCGGAGGGACTTGGAGCAGCAGCAACTATAGGTCAGGGGGCGGCTCCACCGCCAGCTCCCGAGATTCGAGTGCCCGAGCCTCTAGCTCCTCAGTTAGGGGCGGAGGATAGGGCTATGAGGGACGCAGTTCGGTACCATCACTCAGACGGTGGCGGGGCAGGTTCATGGACATGGATCAGGAGATGATCATGCGGACAGACGTGACAGTCAGAGGGCCCGCTATTTCTTGACCTGTAATCCGCCAGAGTTTTTTGGGTCAAAGCCCGAGGAGGACCCCCAGGAGTTCATCAGACAGATGCAGCGTACGTTGCGGTTGATTAAGGCTTCCGAGACTGAGTCTGTCGAGTTTGCGTCGTATCGGTTGTATGATGTAGCTGCTAACTGGTACGAGTCCTGGGAGTTGTCGAGGGGCGAGGGTGCTCCTCCAGTAGTGTGGGCCAAGTTTACAGAGGCCTTTCTTGGCCATTTTCTACCCCCAGAGTCGAGGCGAGCTAGGGTTCACAGATTCTTACATTTGAGCGGACGACGAGCGTCAGGGAGTATAGCCTCGAGTTTGATTCCTTGGCTGGGTACACGCCTACTATTGTGGGCGACAGAGTGCACCAGCATGTGATGGGGCTGGATAGTTATTTGATCGATAGCTGTATGGCGATGGCCTCTCAGCCCGGTATAGATATTGCACGGGTACAGACATATGTGTTACATTCCGTATTTTGTACCCTCGGGTAAGTCAAGGCAAGTGACACAAGTTGGTGGTAAGCCACACTTTGGCCTAGTTTAAGACACAAGTTGCTTATGGAAAAACCTTAAAGTGGGAATGTCGCAATATGACTCATGGAAATATGGA
>NW_026717507.1:0-14670 GCF_029784015.1 Lycium ferocissimum | reverse complement strand
TCTATACATAGCACGAGTCTTAATACGGTTTTCGCGGAAGGAGTTAAATTAGGAGGCGGTGGTTAGTATTATTGAAAGATTATGAGTAAGTATTTTATACCACCCCGGGGGGCAAACGAATGGGATCCCTTTCCTTTGATCAAGGGCGTCATGTGAGTTTCCCTAAAAAAAAAGGGAATTAATTCAGGGTTTCCAAACCCGCTAATCTTGGGTAGGGGAAGATTCGGGGACCGGCGGGGAAACGATGTTGATGATATGTAAATGATGATGTATACGCTATGGTGACACATGTGATATGCTTTGTATGATATATGTATGAAGTTTTTCCCCAATTTAAAAAGTACGGGTTTATATCTTCCCCTATGACTCTTTTTTCCCTCATTATGTTCATTTCATTCACCCCTTTAATACTGGGAAATTTCTTACTAACGTCTATTTTCAAAACCCGTGTTCTGCCCCCCCGGGAAGGGGAGGTGATCTAGACTCGTAGGAGCTATTGGGGGGTTTGAGAGCACTCCTTTTTTCCCGGGAGGTCCAGATTATTTTTTGTACATATATATTTTTATATTTTGGGGCACAAGGGGCCCCTTTCCCGTCCTATGTCTAGTATTCTTGGGAGGGCCGTAGAGCGTATAGTGGGTAGTATTGTCTCTTTTTCCTCATCGTAGTATATATATTTATTTTGATAGCCAAAGGTTTTGTATATAAAGGTAAATATGTTTTAAATGAAAATAGTTTTTCTATGATTAAAAAGGAAAGAAATATGAATAAATTTAAAGGGGTGTGTATGAATGTGTAAAAAAAGGGGGGCCCCGGGTTTTGCCCCGGGGTACCCCCGGGCCCCTAGTGGGTTCGTGACAAAAGTGGTATCGACCGGGGTTCCCTAAGAAGTGTCTACAACCCGTGTTTTGGGCGTCTTGTTTATGGTGTGTCGCGCGCCACACACACAAGGGTGAGGCTGCGGCGCATTTAGGAAAAACGACCATCTTCATCTTAAGAGATCGTGCGATGAGCCGTGTTATAAGATTTTCTTCTCTAATAGCAGTGTTATGATTTTAAATGCCACCAAAGGAAAAGCTACAGCCGCCTGGGGCAAGGCTACGACGAGTAGCTGGCAGAAAAAGAGAGCCACCAATGAACGTGTATGAGCGGTTAATCACATAACGAGGCTCCATCTACGTTCTCCCTACTCCGCCTATTACAACAGAACAATAAGGGGCTTCAGCTTCAGCTCCTATGCCTCTAGTTCCTCCACCGGCTACTTCGGGTCAACAAGTGACCGAGGTTATTCATTTATTGACGCAGTTAGTTGCCGCCCAGGCACAGCTGCAGCATGCTGGCCCAAGTGATCGGTCAACTAGTACTAGAGCCCGTGATTTTATGAGTTTGAATCCTCCGGAGTTCTTCGGGTCAAAGCCGGATGAAGATCCGCAAGGCTTTATTGATGAAATGTCGAGGACATTAAAGATTATTCATGCCTCCGAAACTGAATCATGGAGTTGGCATCGACAAACGTGGACGTGGCGATCTTATGGTACAATAATTGATCATCAAGAAAGGAGAATGCTCCTCCTCCATTGGGCAAGAATTCCGTAGATGCTTATCCGTCACTATTTGCCACCCGAGATCTACCCGAGCTGAGATGGATAGATTCCTAAATTTGAAGCAAGGAAATAGCGAGTGCCTGGGAGTATAGCCTTCAATTTGATTCTTTGGCTAGATATGCCCCAACTATGACGGCCGACATGGGAGATCGGGTGCATAGATTTGTGAGTGGCTTGGGCCACACTTTGTTCAAAGACCGCTGACTCGCTTCATTGCAAGATGGGATGGATATTTCCAAATTCAATTCCATGCCCGTAATCTAGAAGGACAACAACATCCGCAGCGGGTGATCGTGATATTGACCGAGTAGTGTGCTAAACAGGTCGCATCGAGGGACAAGGCAGAAGATTATGAGGGGGACTGGCGCGCTACATTCCCGTATGTTAAGCGCGCCGGTGACTAGTGCACCTCCACGATTTATGGTTAGAATATTTGATCGCTCCATTCCTTCGGGATAGTGGTCCGAGTTCGAGAGCTCTGTGTTCCCATTGGGGGGGCGATTATAGTCGAGGAGACCACGGTTTCTCCCGATGTACCTAGTGGGTAAAATTACACTCGGCCATGTCGCCAGTGGCACGTACGTTGTTATACCGGACGCATCGGGCACTTGATGCGTGATCGTCCTTCAAGGTATGGTAGGGCGGGGTTCGCCACCGAATCGCCACTGTTCTTCTTCAAAGGCACCCGACAGCAGTACTTCAAGATTCCAAAGGCCGAGGTAGAGGCCAAGGGCGAGCATCTAATTCAAAGCACACAGCCCCGTATGTATACTTTAGCCGGACGACAGGATCTTAAGTCCTCCCTGGATGTGGTTATAGGTACATTATCCGTATTTTTCCATGACGTGTATTTATCGGACATCCCGGCTCTACCCTATCTTATATTACTCTATATGTTGCCGGTCGTATCATAAACCCGAGCCAATTAAACTCGAGGTATCTACTCCGAAGATTTTATATCCCGTATTTTGTACAGGGATAATTCACTAACCATGATAAGTTAAGGACAAGACTATTCCCGGATACGAGGTGTGTAGACTTTGACTGATTTGTTTCACAAGATAAGTCGCTTATGATTTTATTGGTATGGAATATTAAAGAAAAATTTGGGGTCAAAAGTTAATTTTGGGAAGTTAGTATTTCATGAAATGAAAGCTGTTGGCCGCAAGTAATAGGAGGACTTCAACCTACGAAGTCAGCGTCAAATTTAATTTATCCAAGTCATGGGCATGGTCCACTTGTATGGATCACCATATATGTAGATAGATGAAGACAAGCAAGTCATATTCATCATCTTGACCACTTGAAACTTGAAAAAAAAAAAAAAAAAAGAGAAGCCATATTAGGCCAAAGCACGAACAAGACCCCAAGAAAATTAATCAAAAAAATATTTTCTAATCTAGTATTCCAACCAATTGGAAGGTCCTTATTAACGTGCTTAAAATTGACAATCATGTTGTTGCTTCATAATTTAAAACTCACGTTGACATGTATTATATTTTGTATTTTTGTACGTCGGATTATTCGCGAAGTGAAGTGGGGGCCCAACATTGAGATTTTTTTGGGACATGCGACAATTTATATGAATCACATATGTGAAGTTAAACATAACTCAAGAAGGACCCTTGAGCCAAATCAAAGTGGAAGTCCTCCAAACAAATATTTTTTAAGTAACGTTTTTTTGATGATGCGGCGCGTAGGCCAGATTATAAGTTTAGAATTTGGAAAAAACGCAAAGATAGAAGTTGTAGATAATTGAATTATCTTTCCAACCACAGGTCATTGGCCCACAGTGACATCGTATAAGGAGATATGGACGTTTCCAAGGCGGAAAGGCTCGGGCTAGAGCCCAAATGCCCAATCGTTAGGCCCATGACCCATGCCTATTTAAGTGAAATTTCAGCTCATTCGTCTCATTTTTTCAGACCAAGAACACCAGAAAATTCTGGAAAGAGAGAGAGAAGAGCCTTGGAGAGAAGAAAAAATCAATTTTGACCAAAATGCGAGCCCGACCTTGAAGCCCATGAAGAGAAAAGTGTTGTACGCTGCGTTGTCTTCAATTTGAGCTAAAAATCAACCAAGGAGAAGAGTGATAAAGTGGGGCTGCATGCTTAAGGTATGAATACGGTTCCTTTTCATTGTTAATGAGTTTATTTCGAATTTTAACGGATTAACACGGAGGGAATAGCCTGATAAATTCGTTTGTTGGTGTTGTGAATTATGGAGGGAGATTTGAAGAGAATTTTTGGATGAAAATAAATGTATTTAACTTGTAAAATTTGAAGGCATGGGGATTGATGTTATTCATATGAATTCCGACCTTTCTAAATAAAATTATTAAATAGTTATATCGCAAATTTCGTTGGTTGAGAAATTTAGAAAACGATTAGCGAAATTTGTTTTATGGCATCACCGTCGGTATTGGAAATGATGTTAATACTATTGGTATTGTTGTTGATGTTGTTGGTTGCCGAATTGAGAGTCGGGCTAGGCATATAAACAGGGAGATGCTGTCCGATTTTAGACGAATATAGAATGGTTGGTTTGGGGGAAATTTGGAACAAGTGTGAAATAAAGAGACTAACGTAGCGTGAATCCCTAAATGTAGATTTATGAGTTCGGACGAATACGCGTAGCTAATAGGAGGTTGAACGAGGTATGTAAAGCTCGCCCCTTTCTTTCTTTCTTTTGGCATGTCTACAATTCTCATTTGCTTTGATGTTCCTATTCCTAATTCGGTACCGAACTATGGTATTTTTGTCTTTCATATGATTGGATAATAAATGTTGCATAAATAATTTATATATTTTTTAAAAAGGATTACGCGTCGCTACGAACGCCCGAAACTTTCACGAACGGCTCGATCGCTTTGATACATTCATAGAGGTCCCATAACGAATTATGTTCGTAATTCATGAGCGGGCTCGGATTGGGTTGATGATGCTTATAACCCCCGAGACCCTCCTTATATAGCCCTATTTGATGCGTTCCCGAGTGACGTTTGGAAGACGTGATTTGACTATTGCTCTTGATTTTCAAACGAAGGTTCGTTTTGATTATTCTAATGACTTTGAAATGTTTTAAATTGCATATAGTTACTCACTACTCGCTCGTGCATACTTTGTTGTTACCTCGTTCGCCGAGTCCCGGCCGGTTATATCATCGTGCGCACTATACTATATTCGAGTACACGTATGATGTGTTACGGTACACCGAATCCCTCGCCATAGGGGCGGGTACCGGTTATGGTGTTATGATGTGTTATGCATATGACATGTTATGATGTTATGATGTGTTACGTAGATGTATGGAGATATGAAACCTTCTCGGAGTATGATATGTCATGGGCGCCAACGACGGGAGGCGACCATGTTCCCCGAGCCTATGCATGATTTCGATTTGCATTATTTATGTTTCAAAAGTAAGCATTTTGGTATAATCGATTTTGTATTCATTTCAATCCCTCTTACTTAGGTTATGATCTGATTACCGTATTCCATGTTTACATTCATTGTACATGTTCATTACCGACCCTCTTTCTCAGGGCCGTGTTTCGTAATCCGTAGGTACGTACGCCCATTTTGGCGATCCGCCGACTTAGATACCTATTCTCGTCGTTTGGAGTGCTCTCTTTGTTCGAGCCTATATTTTGGTATATATTCTTCGTTGCATATGTATTTGTTTATTCGGGGGTACGGCGGGGCCCCGTCCGTCATATGGTTCTGTTGTTCTATTTAGAGGTACGTAGACGTATATGTGGGTTGTGAATATTTTTGTTTGGTTGTGTTCGTATGGGTATATGTTTTGGGCGGTCCCGATTGTACTCCTTGTGTAACGGCTTGCGTTTGTATATATTTTGGGACGTTGCGCCATATGATAGCCTTGCCGCTTCGTGGATATATATATATATTTATGTTTGCGTGGTTGGAGGCAGTCATTCGATATTTGTATATGTATAAGTTATACGTATGCGATTACGTTAATGAATGTGTTTGGGTGCCCGCTCGGCACCAGTCACGCCTACGGGGTTGGGTCGTGACGTGGATCCCGTGATAGCTAGACAAGTGTACAAAGACTATATGATCGTGATATGTGACCGCCGCACTAAAAGCCGATTTAGTTTTAAATGGAAATGTTGATTTCAATGTGATTATGGGTATGGATTGGTTGGCCTCATGTTATGCTAATGTTAATTGCCGGATGAAAGTAGTTCGATTTCAATTTCCGGGAGAGCCCGTGCTTGAATGGAAGGGTAATACCGCACCTCCAAGAGGTAGGTTTATTTCCTACCTTAAGGCAAGAAAGATGATAGCTAAGGGCTATATTTATCACTTAGTCCGAGTTCATAACACCGAAGTAAAGTCGCCAACTTTTCAATCCGTTCCAGTAGTGAATGAATTTCCGAATGTATTTCCAGATGAACTTCGTGCCTCTCCGAAAAGAGAAATTGATTTCGCTATTGAAGTGTGTTCCGGCACCAAGCCTATTTATTCCTCTCATCAATGGCTCCAAATAATTGAAAGAAGGCTCAAAAGCTACGCTTGAAAGATTTGCTTGAGAAGGGGTTTATTGGACCCAGTTCATCATCGTGGGGAGCACTAGTCTTATTTGTAAGAAAGAAAGATGGATCCCTACGAATGTGCATCGATTATAGACAGTTGAATAAGGTGACGATAAAGAACAAATATCCTCTCCCCAGAATTGATGACTTGTTTGATCAATTACAAGGTGCCAAATGGTTTTCAAAATAAACTTAAGGTCGGGTTATCATCAAGTGAGAGTTAAGGAAGAAGATATTCCCAAGACAGCTTTCAGAACGAGATATGATCATTATGAATTTCGGATGATGTCTTTTGGGTTAACTAATGCTCCGGCAGTGTTCATGAATTTGATGAATAACGTATTCAGGCCTCTCTTGGATCTATTCATAATAGTATTCATTGATGATATTCTGGTGTACTCTCGCACAGAATCAGAACATGAAGATCATTTACATATGGTTCTTGGAATTCTTCGAACACTTCGGAATTATATGCAAAAATTTTAAAGTGCGAGTATTGGTTAATTCGTGACATTTTGGGTCAAGTGTTATTTCGTATGATGGCTTTAGAGTTGACACTTAAAATTGGTGCAATGAAGACTTGGCCAAGGCCTACGACGAATACGAAAGTTCGTAGTTTTACGGGATTGGCTTGCCATTACTACGAAGTTCGTAGAGATTTTCATCTATTTCAAATCGACGAAGCTAACCCGAAGTCGACCAAATTTCGGTGGAATGATGCTTGTGAACGCGGCTTCAAGAGTCGGAAGAATGTTAACTTCACTCAGCCTTAACACTTCCGTAGAAAGACGGATGGTTATGTTGTGTATTGTGATGCTTCCGTGTCGACTAGGATGCGTGTTAAAGTAGCAAGAAAGAAAGTCATTGCTTACGCTTCGAGACAGTTGGTAGCATAAAAAGAACTACCCAACTCATGTTCTCGAATTGGCTGCAGTTTATTCATGCATTAAAGATGTGGAGACATTACTTGTATGCGTGCATGTGATGTCTATACATCATAATAGTCAATATATTTTCAAACGAAGGAGTTAAATGCGGCGGAGAGGCGGGTGGTTAGAATTATTGAAGGATTATGATGTGAATATTTTATACCACCCCGGAAAGGAAAATGTAGTAGCTGATGCGCTTAGCCACCGATCAATGGGTAGACTATGTGAAGTTCCTCCCGAGAAGAAAGAATTGATTCATGAGCTTCACCAACTAGCTAATCTTGGAGTACGTTTAATTGATTCAGGTAGTGCAGGGATTGGTATTAGTAATCCCACAGTTTCGTCCTTGAACATGAAAGTAAAAGAGCGGCAATATGAAGATCCTCAGTTGAGCCATTATAGAGATACATTTCATGAAAAAGAGAAGTCTCAATTTGAAACTTCTATAGATGGGGTTCTTAGATACCGAGGCAGGCTATGTGTTTCGAGTGTTGTAGGATTACGTCGTCGAATTCTAGAAGAAGCTCATTATTCTCGGTATTATATTCATCCAGGAACGACGAAGATGTATCATGATCTCAAGTTGATATATTGGTGGGATGGCATGAAAGAGACATAGCACTTTGTAGCTCAATGCCCAAATTGCCAAGTAAAGATCGAACATCAAAAAGCAGGAGGATTATTGCAAGCAATGGAGATTCCTACTTGGAAATGTGAAGTGATCAATATGGATTTTATTGTAGGATTACCTCGTTCCCGAGGCAAGTATGATTCCATATAGGTGATCGTGGACACACTCACGAAAGTGGCTCATTTTCTTCCAGTCAGAGCCACATACTCAGCAGAAGATTATGCAAGGTTGTATCTCAAGGAGATTGTGAGGCTTCATGGTGTTCCGATATCTATTATTACAGATAGAGGAGCGCAATTTACAGCCAAGTTCTGAAAATCTTTCCAAGAAGGTCTAGGTACTCAAATGTAACGTCAAAGATGGCATTTCATCCGAAGAAATCGATGGACAAGCCGAACGTACCATTATCTCATGGAGGATATCGTCGAGAGCCTCGTGTTCTAGACTTTGGTGGTTGTTGGGATGGCCACTTACCCCTTATTGAGTTTGCATACAACAATAGCTACCATTCCAAAGATTCAAATGGCTCCCTATAAAGCTTTATATGGAAGGAAGTGCAGGTCTCCAATGGGATGGTTTGAAATAGGAGAAGTACAGCTAATAGGCCCTGATTTGATCCAACAAGCAGTGGAAAAAGTCAAGGTGATCCGAGATTAATTGCTGACAGCCCAAAGTAGCCAGAAATCTTATGCGGACAACCGTCGGCGAGACTTAGAATTTCAAGTTGATGACTGGGTATTTTTGAAGGTGTCGCCAATGAAAGGTGTAATGAGATTTGGCAAGAAAGGAAAATTGAGTCCTCGATACATCGGACCCCATAGGATTATCCATGAAGGTGGGTCACAGCTTATGAATTGGACTTAGAACTTGAATCGGTCCATCCAATTTTTCATGTCTCAATGCTCCGCAAGTGGGTTGGAGAGCCTACGAGGATTGTTCCAATAGATGGTGTCCAAGTGAATTAAAAAGCTAGTTTATGAAGAGGTGCCCATTGCCATATTAGACGAGGCAAGTACGAAGTCTTCGAAATAAGAAAGTGGCCTCGATTAAGGTCTTGTAAGGCGAAATAACAACCGAGAAGAGATGACTTGGGAGGCGGAAGAAGATGAAATCCACATACCCTCGCACTTATTTTAGCCCCTAAGAGATCCATGATGAGACATTGAGTTTACGAGGTATGTATGCTTTCTTTTTATGCATATGGGTCGTGTGTGGCCAACTTATATTGCTATTGTTTTGTGGCCTGTGAGGCAATGTTATTGTGGGTTGTTGTGACAGGATGGTAGTACCATATTACGACAGGGGAAACTGCGGCAAAATTTTCGTAGAATTCACGAGTACTTAACATTCGAGGATATGAATGTTCCAAAAGCGGGGAAGAATGTTACACCTTGGAAAATTTCCCGTTAGCGTACATTAGATAGACTAATGAAGGGCAAGACGTATACGATGTTTTGAAAAGTAATAAATAGCATTCGATGATTCTAAACGAGATTTCAAAGACATTTAAGGTTAGACGAAAGGTGTTAAGGAAAGCAAGTCATATGTTGTGTGTGGCAAGATTTATGAGTATCGAGTTAATGATGTTTTAATGATGCTTTGGAGAAGAGTTATAACGTCCCTTAGATTAGTAATGAGGTGTTAAACAAGTGCCAAGAAGGTTTCATAAGGATTGGAGATCAAACGAGTGGACGAGAATGAGTTCGGAAAAACTGGGCATTATACGGCCCAACATACTGGCCGTATAAATTATACTGGCCGTACGTCTGGCCGTATAATCAGCCCAGAATGGCACATCTCACTGGACCAGATCAACGGTCCAGACATACGGTCAGTATAATTTATACGGATCGTATGTTGGTCCGTAGAATATGGTCGAGCCAGATTTTAAAGAATGATATAAGGGACCCAAGTTCATTTATTTTCATTTCATTCTCACTTCTCAACTCAAGAACACTCTAGAACTCTCTCCATTCTTCATCCCCAAGAACCCAAGAGAATGCTATGATCAACTTCATCAAAACCAACTGTCACACCCCATCCCCCGATAGGCATGACGGGCACCCGACTCTCATCGTAGTCGAGCGAACCCCTCGGACATTCGCTCCTATCAAAACCCTCGTCATTTCAAAAACTTTTAAGAACATGAAACTTTTCCAAAAAGAAATCATCTAAGATACATACTCTTTTAAAGTACACAAATGACTCAACTGACATCACTCTGTCGACATCTCGACAAACATACCACAGGACACTGTCTGTAAAGTCTCTAACATATACAAAATACCATAACATAAGTACTTTGACTCCTGAAACACTCCGAACCGAGATGGAGTCACCAATCCAAATTCTCGATACCGGGAACATCCTATAGCCAAATGTCTTCTACTCATCCGTATACACCGCGTGGCATGAAACGCAGCGCCCCCAGCCAAGGGACGTCGCACGAACAATGTACCGAGTATGTAAATAACCGAAACAATATATCTCGACTCTAGATGATAAAAAAAAGTACTGCACTCAACTCCGTACCATCTCGTAACAACTCGATAAACATGTACGTGCATATGAACTTTTGATGCAGCATGAGTATATATACATATATATATATATATACACACATATATATATATATACACACACACACACACACACACATATATATATATATATATATAATGCATGCCTTCACCTCGTTTTCAGCCTTCCGGCATAATAGCATAATGGCCCTTCGCCGTGCCGCTTTCGGCTTCATAATGATGGCCCCTTCAGGCAGCCGCTTCCGGCTTAATAATGATGGCCCCTTTGGGCAGACGCTTCCGGCTTAATAATGATGGTTTTCCGGGACGTCGCCGGCATTAATAATGATGGCCCCTTCGGGCCGCTTTCGCTTCATAATGATGGCCCTTCGGCAGCCGCTTCCGCTTAATAATGATGTGGCTTCCCTTGGGCGTACGCTTCCGGCTTAATAATGATGGCCCCTTCGGTAGCCGCTTTCGCTTAATAATGATGGCCCTTCGAATAATCATCTTTATACCACCGATCGTGGTGGTTTGCGTATATAACGCCTTAGCCCTTTTCCCTTCCCCATGAAATGATGTCGTGCATGTATGTAAATATGCAAATGCGTGAAAATCTTTGAAAACCATCAAAAGACTCCCTTCGGAGCAACTTTTATTTCAAAACGGGAACTTCTTTCCTTTTCTTAAAAATGGGAACTTTTTCCCCTTTTTCTAAAAAATGGGAACTTCTTCCCCTTTTCATTTGTCTCTTTCGAGACTCAAAAATTAAATGTAAAATGCATAGGTAAGAGAAAGACCTTATGAATGTCCCCTTCGGTAATTAGACAACATTATGAAATCGCACAACCTAAGAATGCCCCGCCTTAAGAGGTCAAGGAACTCAGGATATCCTACATCTAGGAATGGATTCATTATGGATATCTTTACGCTTCGCACTTGTCATAGATCATGCCAAAAGAAGGAAAGGATAGCCTTAACATACCTGGAAGCTCGCTTCTCCACTTTCCAACCTACCTCCTGTCTTGAAATCTACATATAAAACCATTCATTCTATTATTAGGCCCATTGTTATATACTTATCTTAAGCCTCCAAATAAATCTTTCTAGAATACGCCGAAATTTACGCAAAGATCTCCTCTCTGTTTATATGCCTAGCCCAAAATCTCAACCTCAACCAACAACAACAACAACAATACCAACATCAACAACAATATTATCAATACCAAAATATTCCATAAACATCCCACACGATGTTTTATCCAATTTTTCGACCCATAAATTCCTTATACGCTCATTTAGTAACTTTTCATCTGTAGATAAGCTTAAATCAATACTAATAAGGAAAAATTCATACCTTTCACCCGCTAGAATTGCAATATCTTCGATTATCTGTCGAATCCAAGCCAAGTGTCACCGCAATACGATGGTATAATTGGTAATACCTTATTTTGTCAACCCTTAAATTCTAGAGATTATACTTAATTCGCGTTAAAATCTAGTGGATAGAAGTTGGAGAATTTTCTAGAAGGTTTGGGAAATATTTAAGGATTCTTAAGCTGAAAAATGAGGTTTTTGGATCAGATTTGGTCCTTAAATAGTGGGTCAAATTGGGTCACCGTAGCAATGCCGTAGCACGCGTTTTGCTTTGTGTTCGAACTTGTAACGTCCATAAATTCTCTCCTGATGTCCTATCAATGAGCTGCTTTATTGGGTTGGAAACTAGACTCGACGAACTTTATTTTAGGCTTTTACCTTGCTTCAAAACTCCTCATCTACTAAAAAATATTCTTTCTCAAGTTAGTTAAAGTTACATATTCTCTCCAAGTTCCGAAAATTTAATTTCCTTAATCCATTGCCCTTGATCCTTCCATAGCTCACTATACACACTTAAACCCTTATAACCATAGTTAAACACATATAAGCTCACATACCTCCGAACGGTAACTCGAATCTCAACATACGAAACTACGGGGTGTAACACCAACAAAACCAAGTATATGAAACACGTCAAAGTTCATCCAAGCCAAGAAATCCCATTGGAAGTGAACTAGGGCTTTGGTGCAAGAAGAGTATTTCCACTCAAGGCTATTCCTACACTATATAAGGTAAGTTTTATGGTATTTTCATGTTGTTTAAGGTATTGAGAAGTTGAAACACTTGGATTGTAGAAGAGTATAGAAAATGGGTCATGAATGTATAAATAGTGTCATTTTTAGTAAGAGCTTGGATTGAGTTATGGATATTGATATGTTATGATTGTAAGTATGTTATGAATGACCTTTAGAACATGAGATAAGTATTGTATGTGAGAAAACATGATAGTGAATTATGACCATGATTATGGAGAAATTGAAGTGAAATTGTGAAAGAGGAGAATGTGGATGAATAATGATTGTTGCCTATGATATTGTGAATGTTGTCATGGATATTTGGGAGTTGATATGTAATATGAAAAGTTGTGTAAACAAAGAAAATGCTGCCCAGCTCTAGCTTTAGTAAGCACGTTTTTATGATCGTTTAGTTAACGTTAATGCGAATTCTCTTGAAGGTAGAAACGCGAGTATCAAGGAGAACGAGTAAGCGATAGAATAGTTAAACGAAAAAGGTATGTAAGGCTAGTCCTTTCTTTCTAAGAGCATGAATCCTATGGCATGATTTTCCTCCTTCTTGAAGAATTTCCTATTTCCGGAAAAAACTAAGAGTCTATGTTCATGAATAGCCATATGAGATAAGAGATACATTATGAGTACAATAATGATTAATATGAGCTTTTGTCTAAAGATTCTGTAGTTCATGATATAATGTTTCTACCAAAATGATTTAACATAACCTATTGATGTTTTCCCTTTTGTCCCCTTCGTTAGTCCCCAAAAGGGGAGAAAAAAATTTTGATCACCCCGTAACGAACGGGGGTTACGACCTTATGTCACCCCGCTAGCTATATTTCCTTCAAGTTCTAAGTATGTTTTTATGATAAATGTATAATGATGCTAAGTCATGATATGCCTATAAGATGAAAAAAATGATAAGTCATGTATTCGATGATAAATTCCACCCGGAATTTGGGGGGACTTCACCCCGGCGGGGGGTTTTGATTCCACCTCCCAAAGGCCCCACAGTCAAGCGGCGCTTATGATTCCACGCCCAAAGGCGGGACACGATCACCCTGTGGGCGGTATGATTTTCCGGACGCGGGTTAAAAAGTGTATATGTTATGATGATGTATCGTATGGTGACATGTGATATGCTTATGTAAGATATATGTATGAAGTTTTTCCCAAACACTTAAAAGTACGCGGGTTATATCTTCATCCTATGACTCTGATTTCTCTTTTGCCATTTCTTAAACCCTTACGTACTCGGTACAATTTCGCAACGCGTTCGTTTTCTTTGGACGTTGTGCTCCCCGCGAGCGAACGGGGGGTGACCCGGCCCGGGGAGCTATTGCTTTTTGAAACACTCCCCTTATTTTGGAGGTCCTTTATTATTCTTTTGTATATATCTTTTATATATATGTATTTATATTTGGGCACGACGGGGTCTTTCCCGGGCCCTTTTTCTAGTACCCCGTAAGGAGCTAAAAGTATTGTATATTTGGGTAGTATGGTTACGGTTTCTCTCGTATGTATATATATTTTTTGATAGCCGGAAAAAGGGGGATGTATATAAAGGTAAATATGTTTTAAATGAAAAAAAGTTTTCTATGATTATGAACATAAGAAATATGAATGAATGCTGATGTGTATGGAAAAGTAATTTAAAAGAGTGGTCGCCTTTTCATTTAAAATTTTTCCCTATATAAATCGATGTGGGTTATATACGCGAATACTAGATATAGTAAAAAAAGAAGAAAATATAGGCATTATATACGCTTTACTATGATGATGATTTGATTATGGCCCCGGAAACCTATGATATGACGAGATCCATGAAGGGTTAGGGCGTTATATACGTACCCTGTCCTTATTTCATATAGGCCACCTTTATTGATACGTATGGGCATTTATATTATGTCCCCAAGAGAATTTTCGGTTTTCGGGTTTAAAAAATACTAATTCCCTTGGTACTGGGTCGGTCATTTGGTTATGAGTTCGGAAAGTTTTTACATGATTCCCTTTTGTTTTACATTGTTCCTTTTGCCTTACATCTCTTCATTATCCTCGACTCCCCTTGCTCGAAGTTTCGTTCATTTTCCCCCAGGGATAGGGAAACGAGGAGTGCCCTAAACTACGGGAACCCTTCAGATTTACGATGGGCCAAACCCTTTTAATTTTGTCCGGAGCTACGATCGATTTTGTTTTCCCTTTTTGAGATATGTATACATATGGGTATGGGGAACCCGTCCCGGGCCTTTCTATAACTTTTATTCTAGTAAGGGGCGTAGACAATTGTACGTAAACCCATCGAATGATGTAGGGTTTTT